>NW_028145508.1:2787500-2897500 GCF_977016875.1 Pavona decussata | reverse complement strand
TGAAATTGCATTGATATGCAAACAAAACTAATTCCCGTATGAAAAAGTTTTGCTCTTAGCCTCGCTTTCATAATGAGATTCACTGCATCACTGACCACCAAACCTCGTTCCCAGGGTCCTCTCACCCCAGAAACGAGGTTGACTTACCCACTTGGAATAATGCATGTTGCACGCTTATTTCAGGGTCGACATTTTACCACTGGTCATCACATACTGGGAAACTTGTCTTCTACATTAGATGCTAAATACGCGCAGATGACATATGGGGAACATTACAGAAAGGTCAGCAAAATCTTTCTTTCATTCATTTGTTCTTCAAAAACTATGCCAGATCACTCATTGACTTTCATTTGGATGACCATGTTTTAGGATTTCATCCACAAACTCAAAAGTTAGAACCACCTTGTACAGCATAATAAACAGCACCACAGGAAAGTACTGCTTAATAGCTTTCATTTGAATGGTTATACTTTAGGATTTCATCCTCAGACTCAAAAGTTAGAACCACCTTGAATAGAATAATAACCAGGACCACAGGAAAGTGTTGCTCAGTAGCTTTCATTCAAATGGTCACACTTTAGGATTTCGTCCACAAACGCCAAAGTTATCACCACCTTCTACAGCGAAATTTCAAATAATCAACACAACAGGAACGTGCCGCTCAGTAGCTGTCATTTGAAGGCTCAGAGGTCTTTGTCTTTGTTTTCGGATCTGTAGAAAGTTGAAGCAGTCTTGGATCGCGAGCGTCAACGCTGTGCTGACCTCTTGGCCGAGCAGAAGAAAAAGGCCTCGGCACAAAAGACGCTGACACCGATTAAAAAGTCACCAGTCTCCCCACGGACAAGACCACAGCCTCGATATGATTTGAACGAACTTCGCCATCACCAGAGAAGATGCGCAGCGTTGCTGTTCGGAGCGCGGCAACAAGGCGCGCACAAGCTGCCAGTTTTGGTATGTTTCAGAGAGGAAAGGTTAAGCTTGTGTTACTTCAAACCTAAAAGGCACAACAAGAGGGTATTGCTCTGTACTGAGCTTTCATTTGAATGATCACACAGTTTAAAATACCAACCGAAGGCTCTGAAAATTATTTTAACTTTTCGTAGAGTATAATAAAGATCTCCACAAGAACGTGTGACGAAGCTTCTGCGATAGAAGCGAAAGCTCCGAATTTAAAACCTTATACTCCGAAGAAAAGAATTTACACACGTTAATTTTACATTCTGGAGACAAGAATGAATTTTGCCGCTAAAATACTACCTAATAGTTTTCATGAAATGATCGCACGCTTGGTTTTCATCCACAAAGTCAAAACTTTCGCCTGCATTAAGCGATTTAAGATATTCCAGGAGCTCTAGATCGCCCAGTGTCCAAGGATTACATTTGGGTTCAGTTTGGGTTTAAGAGCGATGAATTTTAACCTAAAATGTCAGTTACATGCAAACAGTGATGAAACAGTAACGTCTTTTCAAAGTATAGACCTTTGATAGCATTCCGTTTAGTGACAATGTTACGTCATTAACCTCGTTCCCAGGGCGGGTGTTTGTTGGGCACGTGACCAGCCGATGCCAGGGTCTTTTCCCGCCCCTCCCAATTACAAAGAAAAGCTCTGGTAACGAGTTCATAGAACACAACACGAACACTGTGGCTGGTCTAAAGGTATGGCACATTATAAGATGGCAAACTTGAGGTGTTTCTTTTGGTTGATTATTGGCCGTTACCACCCATCAAACTCGATGGAAACCGAGAGTGAAGCCCTTAATTATTTTACGAAAACACACTGACCCATCTTCTCACCAAAGGATTTCGCTGAAAATGGTTTATTTCTGGAAGTTAGTTTGTAAGTTCGGCAACTTTCCTTAGATCGCCTCTGCGTAGCAAATAACATCGCGAGTTTCCCCAATAATAACTAACTACGTTACGCTAAAAACCATTACATATCTGTGCCTCAATGTCCTCTGCGCATGCAACTTAGTCCTTTTCATTTTGACAATCGCAGCGTTTTTTCTTTGTTTTCCAGGTTCAGTGGGCCCCCAAGAGACGTGAGAGTTACTACTTGATGAGCGAACGTGTGTACAATGATCGACTGCTGATGAAAATGAGAGCAGACGCGGAAGCCAGCCCTCTGAACTTTGACTTCTTAGACACGGATGGGCAAACAGATGATCTTCTCGAGTTCCAGAAGTTCATCAACAAAACTTCCAAAGACATCAAACAGATGAGTTTCGACACAGAATACAAAGATTACACGTACGAATTTGGAGAAGACGCAACGAAAAGCCATCAAGAGGAAGGAGCGAATGTGTCAAGTAGTCATGAGGGAGTTAATCGAAATGAAAAAGCCGCTGACCATAAAGGCCAGCGAAAAGTAGTTTTTAGTGATCACGTGACCGAATCGGATACCGACACCATTGATGCCAAGTCTCTCGCACGGTCAAAACGAAGTAAGCAAAGGAAGGAGAAGGGACTGGATCCTAGCGATATTGATTTGAGTTTTGATGAAGAAAATGTTGCGACGGGGGAAAACGCTTTTGATCCAAGAAAAGGAGAATTGAAGAAGCGAGGGTCAAGGAGTTCCCGAAAAGGGTTATCTAGTCCAGATTTGCTGTCTCTCTTACAAGACGATGATTACAGCAGTGATTTCGATTCTGATAACGACTTGGCAACGCGGGACGAGGGAACTCGAGGTTTGTCGGGGACTGGGGACGAGTTTTTGTCATCAGCGGAAAAGTTGAAGCACCGGAACAAACATTGTAAACATACGCTGAAGCAAAAAACTCAGGAATATTACAATAAACTTCCTAAGCTGTTAAAAACATCCGAGCTCAAGGCAAAGCTTCCTGTAAAAACTCAATCTCGGTTGGAAAATGTCGGGAAGGAGGTGGACCATCGTTGCATGGCGCATCATAGGACGGCGTACGACAGGGCCCTAAAACTGGCCAGATTTAGGTCCCTCCCGTTCAGCCACTCATTTTTGTCCCGAAAGATAAGCAAGATGAACTCTTTTTCTTATTTTTCTGGTCTTCCTGGCAGCGAAAAAGTGTCGGAAAAAGAAGATGGTGACGATGAAAATGAGTCGAAGAAAAAGAAAGAAGTGCCGACGATTACAGCAAGCGGACGGGAAGCTATTTTTGGTGATATTGATATGGATGACTTTTACACGGAAGACGATGAACTGATTTACTTTATCAACCCTGAAGAGTTGAAAAACGTTGTGGCTTCTTCGACATCTGGTGACGATAGCAGCAGAAATGAAGACCAAATATCTTCTCGATCCGCCACAACTGCATACACTTCTCGAACAAACACTGCTAAGCCTTATTCTGGTGTTGATTCCGAAAATGAGCGGTGAACGTTTGATGTCTATAACAGAAGAACAGCTGATTTGGACAATGATTTCGAGATCATAGGGAACGAGATAAGGCTGACGAAAATTGAAACGCATCACTATTTTACTAATACTTAAACTGGCTGACACCAGATGTCTCTGAAAAAGAGTAGCCGGTTAAGAAAAGAATCCCTGAGGAGTTTCGAGAAATTTGTACTTTTGTGTTAATTTTTTAATTAATATTTATACTTATTTTTTCTTTCATCACCTGTCTTGATTAGCGTTTTGCTATCGCGGGTGGTTTTCATTATCTATTTAATAAAATTCAGTAAGCCCCCAAAAGATCTGATATGCTCAAATGGTCGCTTGAATGATTGAGAACTGTTAAAGAGTCCAAATTGTCAGTGTCCTTTGACCACAAACTATCTTGTGCCTCGATCGACTCTCGTGCACTTAGCTTAGTGCATGCACACTTGTTCAAGACTGACTCTATAGACTGAAGTTTCACATGTATTACTTTATCCGTATTTATACTGTTCATTTTAATAACATTTGTTCAAAATAAAAATGTTCTTAACTGACTCTCCGCCTGGGTTATGTTCTTAGTATGTTCTTAAATTTTAGTTAATGTTAATCTCAGCTTCAACGTTCTTATGAAAAAGATTCTTATAAAAAAGACCGTAGTATCAATCATCTTTGTCTGGAGATGGGTAGGATGGAAATGGATTGCGACTTCGAATTTGCTATGACGATGAAACATCAGCACTGGAATCTCTTTACGGTGGCTAATTTACCTTCACTTACCAACTTTGTTGATAAACCAAACATTCGTTTCTATTCTGGCTAAATTTTGCTATTGTCGAGCAAAAAAAAAAAAAAAAAAAAAAAAAATTAACCCCAAAAATAAGAATGAAAAGAATGAAAGATTTTTAAGTTAGGGCTCGTGGATTGTGTTCGTATACACCGGGATTTCGTTTTACCCGACCGGGCTTCGTTAGATCGGTGCCAAGTTGCTCCATACAATTTACTATTAATAGCTTCGGCCGGGCCCGTTATACAGCGGTTCCACTGTATGTTTTGACAAGTTTACCCGCAATATCAAAGGTAGTTTTTTTAATTATGTTTATTGTCCGTCTATCAGCAAAAGCAAATTTTTAATGATAAAATTAATATGGAATTTGCATATTTTTAACTTCGATTTCTACTACGAGGCAATTTTTCTCACCGCAGAAGGTTCTCCAGTGAATATTTGGTCTATATTTGGGTCACTGAGAGACATAACAGTTCTCTAAATGCTAATTTCTAAAGGAATGTTTTCCAGTATTACTCTGAAAAGAACCAGACACCAAGGAGCCTCAAGCAACGGCTAAGAATAAGATTAAAGATATTAATATTTTTAGACTGAAAAACCAATGCAGCAAAAATGAATGCACTCCGGGTAGGGGCGGGGAATCAACATGAACTGCCTTTAATAATCGATCATGTATTTTGCCATTTTCCGTCTACACAGACGTTTTTGAGGAAGCGAAAGTGTTTGTATATTCGTGTTTTATACAGTGGCGAGCAACAGCTTTCATTAGGCTGATTAGCTTTGCAGTTGTTCGAGACAAAACACAACTGCATTTTGAATAGTGGATCAAATTTCGACCAAGTTATTACTTATGTTGATTGACACCCGCTATTCTCGCCTTCTGATTGGTTCCTGCAGATATTCAATGCATTCAACATAAAAGAAATTGAAGCCGATGTGGACGATTTTGCACGGAGCGAGTTGTTCAGGGAATATTTCAACACTTGGGAAGTTTTAGTTGCGATTTTTGAAGCCGAACTGACAATCAATGACAAGGGAAAGGTAAACGTTCGTTCTCGTGGCAAAATGTTTGATTTTCAGCTGTTTGTAGGTCGGTATGCTGCGTTGAATTAATGCCGACAGTAAGGCACCGTATAAATCACCGATTTGATTTCTCCTTCGAGAAGAAACTGTGGCTTGGTGATCGTTCTGCGTTAAAATGGACGAATCTTGTTGAATTACGTGTAAAGTAGATGATCTTTTTTTGACACTGTTTTCAAAGATTGTCAATTCATATATGGTTAAAAGCGTGTTCGCTATTTTATAGCATGTGGCGTCTGCTGGTCGAAAATTAAGCTTAAGCTGAAATTATTGCTCGTTGTCATTTTAATCTTGAAGTGCTTCTCCAATTTGCCGTCTGTTTAGTTTAAGATATCGAAACTTTTCCCTCGCAGCTTTAAAACTGTTTACTTCCATTTCAGTATCTGGTTTGTCCATCAACTAGTTCCTCGGAGAAGTGCTTGTAAGCATAAACTGATGACTTTTCTTGTAGCCAGACAGGCTCGGTCTTTCTTATCATAAAGTCATTAATTCATTTAATTTGCAGATATGGCTAGACTTGAGGCAAGTTCACTAGTGGCTCTGGTGGTGATTAACCTGTTTATGTGCGTGGGGCAAGGTAAACTACATTTAGCTTACATTTGTATGTCTCAACATATTAACAGGAGAGGTTAGACAAAGGTGGGCATTGACACCTTCCATTTATTATCCGCACCCCCCCCTCCCCTTCCCTGTTTTACTGGACCCTGATAATCTACAGTTGCATTGTTTGTTTTTTTGGGGGGGGGGGTGGGGGGGCTGGGTTGGGAGTATTTTTTTTGTTGTTCGTTCTTTTGTGCGTGGGGCAAGGTAAACTGCAATTTAGCAAACATATGCATGTATCAATGTATTAAAAGCAGCGTTTGGGGAGGTTGAACAAAGGTGCGCATAATAAATGGAACCTCTCAATGCCCACCCCCCCTCCCTTTCCCTATGAAAGTTGGTATCTTTGAAGGAGTAGACCTCTACCCTGTTTTCACTGGACCCTGATAATCTACAGCTGCATTGTTTTTTTTTTTTGGGGGGGGGGGTGGTGGGAGCATTGTGTTTGTTTTCATTCTTTGACCTCTCGACCAACCATGTAAGACGTTTGCAGGTGGCACCATTTGAAAAAAATATTCTGACATCCTTGAAGACACAAAACCACTATCTGAAGGGGTTTTGAAAATTGTTTGGACTGTCCATTTGAGCTGAGCTCCAAGGTTTTATTCAAATGCCACATGCACGCTCTAGGATTTTTTAATTTGGTGTGCTTTTTTGAGAAAATCCTATCATCATTCAAATGTGATCACAGCTGGCAAATGGTTGACATCCCAGGGTGGATTTTTTTATTGGCAACTTAGAACAAGACAGTAGCTCAAAATTATGAAATTACTGTCCTTTGCATCTAAGGATGAAAATGTGACAAAACCATGATCCAATTAAGTATGAAACATGGCATGTTTTGTTTATGAACATTTGAAGTTGGACTGACCATCATGTGATAGAGTACTGTTGTGTTGACCTCACAAAAACTAAATTTCCGTAATTATGGGATTTGTTGAGATATTTTGAAAGAGCATGATGAAAAATGCCTACTTGCCAAAAATTATAATTTTATTGCAATTTGGAGGTGAAATATTAGTATTGTTATGCTCCAACGACCCCATACAAATCCTTGAAATTTTATCTCTGTTCTAGGCGTTTAAAACAGAGATAAAATCAGAAGGTTTTGTATGGAGTCATTGGAGCATAAGAGTCCCAATATCTCACTCTCAAATTGCAATAAGATGCTGATTTTTGGCAAGTAGGCATTTTTCATCATGCTCTTTGTAAACATCTTAATAAATCCCATAATTTCAAAAATCCAATAAAACCACTCGGCTGCACCTCGTGGTTTTAAACCTGATAAAACACTCCTGCTCGTTTTTTAAACGTTATATAACTTCTGCCAGAAATTGCTGCTTGGTTTTGCTATGGTTTCATACATGAAATTGTAGACTGATCCCCGATGATCTGGAATGATCGGGATAAATCAGGAAAATGGGAGTATTTCTGTTCCCAATGCATACCAGATTTCTTTAATAATTTATTTTTGTTGGGGATCATTCCAGACATATGAAAACATAAATTTTGACTGTCTGGGAACTTTTAATTAACAATATGTTTGGCTTGGCAACCAAACCTCTAAGTTAAAAAATCAAAACTGGGAACTCTGACGTCAATGATAGTTGTCAATCTTTAATCCAATATCAGGAACCTCTGGGATGGTTGGGAAACAGCAACTTGAAGTCGCCAATAATCTGGGATTTTCCCAAGTTATGAAAACTACAATTTTCATTAAATCTAGATTTCTTGGGAAGATTGCTAAGTTAACCTTGCCTTCACTTTCTTCCCCTCCACCTGTATCAATGTGAGTTTTAATGGTGAATCTTCGCACATTATAAATTGTCTGTGGGGAAGGGGTGTGAGGGAAATGCCAAAGTCCATAAGTGATAAAAATTGTTAGACCATGAATAGAGACTTACTTACTTTGGGTTTGTTTTCAAACCTTCCTTACAGAAATTGTCTGTAGGCCTGATACAGTCAACTCTCTCATAGCGACCACTTCTCATAACCGACCATCTCTCATAAGTGACCACTTTGTAAACAACCGTTTTGTTTCTCAGTTAAATACTGTTTCAAGAGCTCTCTCGTGAGCGACCACCTTTCAAATTTCTTAAGGGACCATGGCCACTTTTGACATATTTTTTTGTTTTCTGTTTCACGTATAATCATTAGTAAATCATTACTCAGAAGTGACAAAAGTTCAATTTTTAATGACACTACCCCCTACTGCTGAATTCAAGTATAACACGGGACACATTGACAACTACTGTACACTTTACTGTACTTTTCCTGAAATGTGTTGCATGTAAGAAAAAAATCAAATAAATTAGTTTCTATTTGCATAATTTTAACTGATAATGTAATATTTTTTGTGTAATTAGTTAATCAATCCAGTATTAGGCTTATTTTGTTGATCTTTTGTGATAATCTTAAGCGACCTCCTCCCGTAAGTGACCACTGTGTCATGCCCCAAGGGTGGTCGCTTACAAGAGAGTTGACTGTACTTGGATTTAGTTTTCACCCTCTTGGCTTACAGTGTAGTTTTTCTTTTTGTCAGGCTCCTGTGAAGGAGAAGGCGTGGGGCTGGTATGTGACTCTTACCACATTGACATGGGAATTCATAATGGTACGGAAACCTGTAAGAATTCTGATGACCACTGTTTTGTTTTATGGGGCGAAGAAGAGAGGGATAATAATGAAACATTTCATAGAGTTATCAAGAAAGGATGCTTCCGGATTGCCTTGCACAGCAAATTTCAGCACTGCCACGAGGATTGTATTCAGAATCCTGACTATGATGCCTTCAAAAGCGAGAATGTGTCTGGGTTTTGCTGTTGCACAAAGGATTTGTGTAACATAAATTTTACTGCAGTGGATTATGTGGAGAATGAATCTACTGTTACCCCTACCACAATTAAAGGTGAGCTGTGGTTCTTTGTCTTTTTTTGTTTTTTTTGGTGGGGGAGGGGGGGGGGGAGTGGAGGGGTTGTGGAACATACCAAACAGATGTACAGCTTGTTCAATTAATGTTGTTGGATTTTAAAGCCTTGAGCTTACATGACAAGACCAAAGGGTGGTACAGGTAGCTGCAATTCGTTGGTAAATTGCTGGTCGTTGATGTCGTTAAGAATGCAAGAACGCTGATATATTTTTTGCTTAAGGTTTTTCTTCAAAATGATGCAGAAATTTTGGGAATTTGCAAGGCAATGTTTTTCTATTAAATGAAAGGCCACAGGCAAAAATTCAGCTCATTTGGATGACATTTCAAAAACGGCCAAAATCGTCACTTGCGATAGTTTTGCATAAAACCCTTCAATTATTATTAATCTAGCCAAGTTTGAGAGATGCTTGATCTTGGACTGGTATTTTTAACTGCAAGATCTTCAGAACTGATAACTGCTCACTTTGATTTCAGATGATAACAAACGGCAATCGAACAAAACCGTCATCATTGCAGTTGTTGTGGTGATGTTCATCGTTTTTCTCACGGGCACGGCGTTGGTTTTTGTGTACCTGTACAAATGTAGATATAATAATGGAATCAAGTATACGACCCCTGGATCCGAGGAAAAGGAACTGCCCAATCTCAAGCTCGACTTGACTGGTCTTCAGTTTGAGGAGCTCGTGGGTCAAGGCCGGTATGGCTGCGTGTGGAGAGGCTACTTCAAAGGTGATGTTGTCGCTGTCAAAACATTTCCTCCTGAGCACAGGCAAACATGGAAAAGTGAGAAAGATGTGTTTGAGACACATTTGTTGCATCCAAGTATCTTGAAGGTAACATAATTATAACAAGATGCCTGTTATACTGGCATAACGCGTGATGCTGGGGCTGATTCATTTATTCCAACTGTATGCTTCGCCGATTTATAAAACTATCCTTGCTAATGGAATAGTTTGAGTCACGGCGATCGCGTTACGTTTCTTCCCTTGTGTTACGCGACTCAGACTATCAGCGGAAATTCGTGAAATTCCATTACGATAACGTAAGCTTCTCAATGACCTCTTTTCAGTCTCGCGTGTTTAATCTAAGACTGTCAAACAAAGCACGATTCCTTCGCTAAGAACTCACCAATTTCCACCGTTTTACGTGTCGGGTGCTTCTTAGAAGTTATTCTTTCGATTTACGGCTTCAAAATGGTGAAATTTCCGTTTGAAAACGGCACGCTTGAGTCCACAACATGTTAAGACAATATGCGCGACAATTTAATCTGTCTTTAATAAATAGATCAAATGATGCATTGACGTCACACAGGTAGGGGTGAGTGGGTCCCCTCCCACGCGATATAAGCGACAAGAATGGATTTTGATTGGCGGGCTGTTGTTGAAGACAATCAGAAAAATACATCCCGAGTAGGAGAGGGGAGAGTTTAATGAATAAATTAATGTGGCGATTTGTAGCTATGACGAAGAAAAAAAAGAAATCGTCCCGTTTTTAGACACGGTATGCCCCCTCAGGGCATCCCGCGTAATTAAATCACTTAACTTTATTTACCCTTGGTTGTGTGAGGCGCATTAGGCCTCTGGCAATATCCTAATGCTTTGAGCAATCAAATCGGAGTTTGGAAATGTTGGTTTTTGAGGAGATGGGTTTTTCTGGGTACAAAGCCATGTCTGGCAAACCCTTTCTCTTTAATGTGTTGCAAATTTTCTGGCTGTGATATGCAAAATTTACTCTTGTCAGAAATCTTAAATCCTACAGTGTGTAGCCTGCAAGAGCAATTGGCAGCTTTTGCTTCACCCACTGTAAAAGAGCATCTGTGAAACCAAGCTGCGTGTTCCCTAATGTCAGTATCTCTCAATCAATCACAATTCAGCTACTATATTTGGATGGCCAGCACACATAAGTTGTTCATGTTGTTGTTCACCTTCTTCATGTATCAGAGAAATGGCAGAAGAAGTGGACAACACATTTATTTAATAATTTTAGAAACGTTTGGGTTCCAAAAGGTCAACACACAACAAGAGAATGCCGTCTGATTTCTTGTTGAAGATCAACATGACATTTTCTCTTTGCACGGCAGGTGAAACTAAAGCTGGAAAAGCCTGATCTGTTCTCACAGGCTACTTAAATCCCAGAAAATATACATGTATACACTGTAAAGTAATCAATAATCTTTTGTTGCAGTTTCACTTTGCAGCTGAATTACAGAAGAGCGCTGGTCCTGAGTACCTTCTGGTAACCGAGTATCACAGCCAAGGTTCGCTGTTGAAATTTCTGAAGATTAACACTGTGTCATGGCAGGAAATGTGTGTTTTTGCTCGTTCCCTTGCTGCAGGGCTAGCTTATTTACACAATGATGGTGAGTGTTGGACTGAAAATTTACACAGTCATGAAAATTTGCAATACTGTATTTATTTGATTAACCGCCCACCTTCAAACAAGCTCCCACCTCGAATTAATAATAAGGGCCCACCCTAGAATAAGCACCCACCCTCATGGGCACAAAAGTAAATAAGTGCCCAGGGGCCCGTTTCTCGAAAGTGCGGTAACTTACCGGGCCCGATAAGTGTCTTTGGTGACAAATGTTTCTAAACAGAAGTCAATTTTTGTTAGCTTTGAATACTAAATTTTAAAATCATATAATTCTATAAACACATTGGCCAAGTACCATGTCTGTAATCACTGTGTAATCGGCGAAAAAAACATTTTGAAATATACTTATCGGGCCTGGTAAGTTACCGGGACTTTCGAGAAACGGGCCCCAGGGCGATTAATTGAATGAATATGGTATGTGTCAAACTGGGCAAAAGGGGAACTTATGACAAAATTGGTCAATGATTGGAGCTATGGACAGTATAAGAATGTTGGACCAGTTGTTATTACATTTCTTTCAAAACGTCACCTCCAAGAGTGGTTATTGAAGAAGTAAGAGGTCTGAATTTAATTTCTGAGAATTATGCCATTTTTCTTAAGGTTCCTTTTAGCTTTGTGCACTCCAGTTGCAAATTTTTGAGTTTGTAACTTATAGTTACAAACTTCATTCATGCTGGGTGTCCTGTTATAGACTAGCATCCATCCATGTACTGGTTGCTTGATGCCGTGGAAGCCAAGCCTCTGCTTAGCAAATTGTGCACCACAGGGTGTATGAAGACTGTGCCTTCTGTTTTCTAAAAATTAGGATATCATATATATCAAATAGTTAAATGACTTTGGTGTAAAAATAATGGCTAAATGTTTCTTTGTTTGTTTTTGTCAGATGACCACGAGACTAAGCCCTGCATTGTTCATCGTGATGTGAGCAGTAAAAATGTTTTGGTTAGCCATGGACTCACTTGTATCCTGTCCGATTTTGGCTTTGCCATGAAAATGCCTGAAATTGGATCAACAAGATCCACTGAAGACATAATCACTGAGGTAATTATTTATCAAGCCAGACGTGTGCAAAATATTTTGTTGGTTGCTTGCAAGAATTGTTCACATGCTCGAGCTCACAGATTTGTGTTTTTGAAACAAGTTCCAAAGTAAACTGTTTTGTGCTGAGTAAGGTCCCTTTTGTGTATATCTTGCCTATAGTTTTATTGCAACTCCCTGCTCAACTGGGATGGAAACCATTACCTTTATCTATAACTTGTTGTTTTCTCTTCCACTTAAAGACTTTCTAGGCTGTTGGCAAATTTCGATTATAACAAATTTACTGAAGGGTTAGTGCAGGGTCTGGAATTCTTGAAAAAAGTATGGAAATCTGCAAACTAGTTTTCCAGACCTGGAAATAGTATGGAAAGTGCAGATAAAAGGCCCGTTTACACGTCAAAAGAGAAGGAACGGCTCGGTTAGAAACAATTCCGGTTCCAGACGAAATCTCCCGTTTACACCTACAACTTCTGTAATGTACCTAACAGAAAAAGGCATGGTACTTGAGAGCCCCTTGGAACGGGTACTAGACCGTTTACACGTTGTTTTCTTCGAGACCGGTAACAATAGAGCCCGCAATAATTAAACCAAACTGCTTCGATTAGTTGTTGATATGCGCTTACACATATAGTACACTGTGCATATCTCCGACTATCATGGATTTACAAGCACTTTTCTGGTTTCTTCTGAAGAAGAGAACACGAAATTCACGTTTGACAGCACGAGTGATGCTTCAAAGAAATGCTTCTGAGAGAATGTACCGAATTAGGAGAAAAACAAGGCTTACGGTTCTCCTATTAACAGCCCTTGTATCGCACTTCACAGTCGCACGGAGCTTGTGGAAAAGTCCAGGAACAAGCGCTTGGTTTGATCTTGCATACAGCACTTACTCTGACGATTAGTGGTATGCTAAACAACTGACGTGGAGTTCTACGGGCTCAGAAAAAACGTAACAGAACAGTACCAAAAAAAGGGCGAGCGTTTACACGTTGAAAAGAAAAGAAAAATGTGGGTACGGAACTGTTTTTTATCGGTTCCGTTCCGAAAGGGGTCCATAGCCGCCTATGGACCTTTTTAGGAATGGAACGGATAAGACTGGAATGGGTCAAGTACCGTTTACACGTCAAATTTTGTCAGAGCCTTTCGTCTTTTTATCCGAGCCATTCCAATTTTTTCGGTCGTGTAAATGGCCCTAAAGTCTGGAAAAAATGGAAAAAAATGTGGAGTTTTTCAAAGCTGCAGCAAGTTCTTAATTTTTAATGAAATCTTTGTCAGCTAAATGTATTTGAATTTTGTTTAAATTTCCTCTTGGCCAAAACAATAAATCACAGAATCATGAGAACTCTCCCTACCCTATCCCCTGACATTGCTATCTTGTGTGTGAGTTTACACATAATGCTGAGTCTGGAAAAAGAAAGTAATGGTTTGGAAAAGTATTGAATTTTGCATACTATAATATATACAGACCCTGTTACTGGTTTGTCACATTTTGCAAAAATAATTTTATTTGCCTTGTTCTTTTATTTTATTTTATTTTTTTGGCAGATTTATAGACCTTGCCTTCAGCTTGTTCCTTATAATTACAATTGCAACAGCAAAATAGTGAACTTGATCAAAATTGTTGCAAAATAGACATTACGGCCCAGTTGTTCAAAGCCCAATTAAACTAATCCTGGATTTACGGAACTTTGACTCATATTTAATAACTAATCATCAAAGAATTTTCCAAAGATTTTGTCCCTCAGTTTTGACTCTAGACTTGTCTTTCACATTAGCTTTAAATAAGCTTTCAAAACCCGCTTTTTATGAGCGAGATGTAAACCTCGGTGTAAACCTCATGGATTAGCATTAATTGGCTTTCGAACGACCAGGCCCAGGCTGGTGCAATAACATCTATGTACTAGCCCTGCAGCTTTAGTGCTATTCTGTCTTGTTTTTAGGTTGGAACCTTGCGTTACATGGCTCCTGAAGTCTTAGATGGTGCTTTGAATTTACGTGAGTGTGAAGCATCTTTAAAAGAAATTGATGTGTATGCCATGTCAGTGGTGCTTTGGGAGATAGCAATGAGGTGCTCTGGTATCTATGGAAGTAAGTACATCAAATCAACAGAGTACAGTTAGTAATACATCTATCATCAGCCATACCCTGTTCTGGGACCATGGGCAAGGGGCAGGGGGACTTGGTAGAGTTATCTCTCAAAAATGTTAATTCCCCCCCCTGGGAAGGGTTCACAGAACAATCAAAGTTACTGCACCTTTCAATAACATACAGACTCTAAATTCCCCCCCCCCCCCTTTTCCAACTAACGATGTGCGAGTTTTACTGCTGTTTATCATAAATATGGTGACAACTGGTCGACCACTAAAAATACAGAAACCGACAAAGTGGATCAAAATCCGCCAATCATGGTGCATGAACATGAGGGTGTGTGGGGTCTATCCTTATGTTATAGGAAGGTTGAACAAGCCAGGGATCATTGAGATACTTACGTATAACAAGCTCCAATCCCACTTCCACAAGGTGATAAACACAGGGTAAAGCAGGAAATGTTTTGATATTTTTCTTTATCAGAAGAGCCCGTGCCAGATTACAAGCCTCCATTTGAGGCTGAATTGGGGCCATCTATCACAAGTGAGCACATCAGAGAATATGTTGCGCGACAAAAAAGGAGACCAGGGTTTCCTGATGTGTGGAAAAATAATCATCCAGTAAGTAGTTTTCAAGGTCATAATAATTCCTTCATGTGGAGTTTATAATTTCAATCCCAACTGTGCCATCTACAAAAATTTGTAACCACAAAATATTGTTTGTAAAACCAGCTAACAGTCACATGGTACAGAATCCACCATGCTGGAAAGCAAGTTACGCACTGGGACATCCAAAACAGAGAAAATTTAAGTTTGACTGGATGAAGTCCTTTTTGTTTTGGATGTCCCAGAGCGTAGCTTGCTCTCCAGCATGGCGGATTCTGTACCATGTGACCATTAGCGGCAAAGGGTCCATTCAAATTTGAAAATGCTGTCTTTTTAATAACTATTGGATTGAGATATTTTGGGGAAATCTTAGGGTTTGAGATCTGTGATGAGAAACCACTGGTACATTTTTGTTAGAACTAAAAGAAAACTTTGACGTCAAATTTGTGATGCCATTTTCTCTCCAAAAAGTAAGAAAACAAAAAACACAGGATTGAATGAACCTGACAAGTTCCACTTTAAAACAGAAGTCGAACCTGTGATCTTCCAGATACTACAGATGCTAAGGAGACTCGTGGGAGCTAGGCCATTAAACTAGGTTCCATAAGTCTCCTGTAGCTCAGTGGTGGGGTGTTCGAGCTAATAATAATATTGGAAGGTCACAATTTTCACTCAGATTTTCTTTTTCAGAGTATGCCTGTGTCACTGAATCCGACTGAAAAAAATACATCTGGTCTGCTGAAAATTAATGGTTTAAAAAACTACCCGCACCCCTTTTTTAGCCATTCCCTTCTTGAGGTCTGAAAATTCAATCAACCACCTCCCACCAGAGCTTTGCTGCTTGTTGGCCAGGGAAGCAACTATAACCTACAAACTAGGCTCTGTGGGGAGGAAGTGAAAAAATGACCTTCCATTGAATCAACAAGTGATGAAAACCTTAAAAAATATCTTTTACTTTCTCTAGGGACTACGAACACTGAAGGAGACCATTGAGGATTGCTGGGACCAAGATGGCGATGCTCGCCTCTCGGCACTTTGTGTCCAAGAGCGTTTCTCTGAGTTGCTAAAAGACTATCCTGATGGCCTCTGTACTTCCTCCTCCAATAACCCTGTACAGAAAATCGTTCAGAACTATCCTGTGTCCAACCCACAGAGCCCCTTGGGTGTTGGTAAGCCTGTGCCAAATGCTCCACCTCCTGTCTTAGCCACTCAGCTTTGGCCTGATAAGTCTAGTCAAGGCATGAACATGACTACTGTTTAATAATGTATACTACATCAACAGTGGATGGGTAGTCTGTGATCTGCTAAACCAGTTCTTGTAAACAGAAAAGCGCTGTTCAGTAGTCACATTGCGCACTGGTTAGTAACACTTTAGGATTTCATTCTCAGACTCAAAAGTTAGAACCATCTTGTGCAGTATAATAAACAGTACCACAGGAAAGTACTGCTCAGTAGCTTTCATTTGAATGGTCGCACTTTAGGATTTCATCCAGGTTCAAAAAGGACAACCACCTTGTACAACATGGATCAGACTCTTAAGTAAGAACCACCTTTGGCCTCACAATAAACTGTACCATAGGAAAGTACTGTATTGCTTAATTCCTTTCATTTGAATGATCACAGGTCAACTCTTTTTACAGCACAGCATAGAAAAGTTTGACCACTTTCAATTAAATTTTAACAATTTTTTTTGTGCACAATAGTCAATCACAATACCACAAAATAGTGGATGAGTTGCTGTGCCAGGCAAAATTATTTGAAGTTTGAACTTTCCTCATTTTTTGGCCGAAAGGGTGTAGCTGAAATAGCAATTCACCCACCCCAACAATTTACTTGATGTTTTGCACTGATTTCCTGAGGACCAACCTTGGATTTTGATTGGATGATATGCACGGAATTGCGTGATTGGATTACAAATGGTAATGCTTTTAAGTGTGCTGTGCTGTAAATATACAGCTTGACAGGAAAGTGGTAACAGTTTAGAATTTCATCCAAATTCTCAAGTTAGGATAACCCTGTACATTATAAACAGTGTAGGAAATTACTGCTGCATATATAGTTTTAATTTGAATGGTCATACATTAGGGTTTCATTCACAGACTGAATGCCTTGTATAGCATAATAAACAAGTGGTACCACAGGAGAGTACTGCTCAGATTTCATATGAACCAGTGCATGTTCAAGAGAGTTGAAGATTACAAAATTTATTGCATACAGTAAATGTACTTAATATTTAGTTGCTAGCAAACCAAGTTTGCTGAAGAGATTCTGTATAGATTGCCTTCAGTTGTTTTGTCAGCTGAACAAAACATGATCAAAATTTTGATTTAATCCACCTCAACTTCGTAAATGTCTAAATGTTATAATGGATCTGACAGATTCAATATTAATTGTGTACTGATACTAATAGTAAACTTATAATTCCTGTAAAAAAAATATTGAAAGATGCTCTTTTGTAGGTTCTCATATAAGTTATTAAGTTTATTGTACAAAATGGAAGATTGAACATATATTTTTTTGTTTGCGAACACTTGTATTTACTGGGATTTTTTTTAAAGTCATACTGACAGACTCTGTAATCCCTTGAAATATTTCAAACTTGTTATAGTTTGTGAATTTTGACCTTCATGACATAAACAAAAACCAAGTTTAAATTGTGGGAGAGCTGAAAATGAATAGTTACTTAACAGTTTAATCATGCTATTTACCCATTTCTATATTTCCAAGCTTTTCCCACAAATGAAATCATTTTGCCGTTGTAAGATTTGAATAACACCTTCTTCACTGGCTGGCTGTAAAGTGCTGTCGAGATAGAGTTGATATTGTCCTTAACAATCAGGTGATAAATAATGTAAGTTAGATGTCTTGAATGTGTAATGTTTTAAAGTGGCTTGCTTTACGGCTCCAGTACACGGGATATCTTCCTGTACAAGATTTAAATTTCGTGATTGAAGGGACTTTTTTAAATCAGTGTCAAAGAACAGAAGAAATATGTAAATTATGAGAGCTGTATTAAGAAGTGGTAAACAACAACAATAAAATGTATGTTTTTATGTTTTGCTTGTGTCACTGTGGTATAATTATTCCATTCTGTAAATTGTAGAAATCAACTTTTTGTAACATGCAATACGGGTGTCAGGGTATCAGGCATACATATTAATTGCACCAGCGTTTTGTTATATTTTTTGTAACTCAGAGGCTGTCAATGGCGTCTCTGGAGCTTGTTCGTTAGAGAAAATTAGTTTTCTTGGTTGTGCTACAGTGCAAAATTTGATCATTAGGGGGCTGGGTTTTGATCTTTTTAGGTGTTATTAAAAGTGGAGTAAAGGGGTCAGGGTTGGCATTTCTATGTCAATTGTGTAATAGACCATTTCCGAGTTATTTTGAACCTCATTATGAAATCTAGGCTAAGTGCAAAGTTTTTGTTATGAAAATTACTTTTCATTCATATGCAAACAAAACTAATTTTCATATGAAAAGTTTTGCACTTAGCCTCGCTTTCATAGTGAGGTTCTTAGCAACTCGGAAATGGCCTATTCAGAGTGTGGTAGTTTTTATTGGAGATAGAGAGTATTGCATGTCTGCACTTGAAGACGGTGCCTCCTTTTTGCAACTGCTTGTACATTCTGCTTCCAGCCTGCAAGGAGAATTTCGGAGCACTGGGAGGCGGCTGTATTCGCAGACTACTGTACATCTTGAGATGGTCAGAGAAAATTATACAGGTATGCTTACCATTTACATGGAAAACCCAGAAATTCCAGTTGGAAAATCAAATGGTACGCATCATTCCATTTGGAGCACTTCTGAAATTATGGGCTTCTGGTCAAAATGATGCATTTGGGATTTACAGCTAATGTTCATACATTTTGCATGTTATCCGTCTTCTGTCAAGACAAGCTAAATCATTTCATATTTATGCTGAAAATCTCCATCTGGGTGGTTTGTGTAAATGGTAAACATCCCAGGTTTCTCAAGGATGATGCCTAGTAATACAAAGGTATTTTTGCAGAGTTTATGGCCATAAGGGAAAAGTAGACATTGGCAAGTGTTATTAGAATCCAAAGAGAAAATTAGGGGTAACAAATTGATAAATAAGAAAACATTTGCATATTGATTTTTTAACAAGTTTCAAACTAAGAATTCAGGCAACCGTCTTTTGCAACAACCCTCAAAACCAAACTTTCCCCTAAATGCGCCATTAAAGAAATATTTTATAGGAGAAGATTTAAGTTTAATACACTCAGGAATGTAGAGATTGTTTTTCTTGGTATTAAGTTCAAATTTTGACACTATACGTTCAAGCAGTGACAATGGTAACAACCTGCCAGGGTCATGCTCCATTATATTATTATTCGGACATCATGGGGATGGACCAAAGTGTCATTTTTATGGAGGTGTTTGTATAACAGGAATATCCTATGAAAAGCTTTTTTTCTCAAGGCAATCAGCTATGGTTCTTATTTATAAATGTCTTGTGAGAAATCTGGCTATGAAGGTTCTAAAATAGGTTCTTATTTTTGATAGGGTAAATAACGCCGGTAACAAATACACAAAATGATCATTATCCTACCAAAAAAAACAAAAACAAAACAAAAACAAACAAACAAACAAAAACAACTGATATCAATTTCAAAAATTCATTTTTATTTTCTACATTTTTCAAGAATAATTTAATTAAATTAATTGATGCAAAGGTTTTGAATTTTTTTCATAAGAAATCACACGTATCTACAGTACAATGAAACACTCAAAATACAAAAAAGATATATTTACACAGCATCAAAGTACTTCTGAATTTGATGGTAACGGTGAAATTATTAATTTTAGGTGTGTAAGTATCCCAAAGATGGATATTTTAATTGACATAAAAATTCACCCAATATCATTCTTATAAAGAAAAGTATGAAGGTTACATAATATATAAATATGTATAATTAAGTGATCTTTATGTCTTTTTGTATGCAGTAGTGTTATTTGTGCCATTTGTGTGCACAACTTCCAAGTGAAAAACATGACTGCTGAGAAAGTAGCACTAAGCAAAACCTACAGTACTTATACTCAACATACCATTAATATTATTATTAGACGATGTATGGTGGAATGATTATCAAATGTGTTTTGAACACCATGTGTAATCATTCTATAGAAACAGCAGTTTAGTGGTATAAGGCAAATATAGTTATAAAATTGCCTTTGTGGAATATTTTTTCATTCTCTAGATATATAGCGCTTTATGACTTTGGTATACTTCTTTTCACGTCACTGAAGAATCTGTGACTGAGAGCATTCCTCGCAGATATGCGACTGGTTGGTTCATATGTGAGCATTTGCTGTGAAAAGAAGATCAATCAATCAATCAATCACTCACTCAATCAATCAATCAATCAATCACTCAATCAATCAATCAATCAATCAATCAATCAATCAATCAATCAATCAGTTCAGTCCCTTTTATTTACACTTTGATATTTTGTTAAATTTACAAACTATATGTAATAAAACAATAAAGAAGAAAGGCGGAAATAAATAGTCCTTTTGAGAGAAGTGTGCAGTGGTTAGAGGAGCATAACCTTAGAGATAACCATCGCATGCACATGAATTTGAAGACTAAGGTGAATTAAGTGTCATGGCTAGCTATGGAGAAATATTTTATGCTTAACAGAATCTTTTTGTATTGTTTCTTGAATTGGAAATAGCTGAGGTTTTTAAGTCAGTGGGAATCTTCTCCCAAATTTTGGCAATGGCAAACTTAATTATTTTGTTCTCGCATTTGGTATGTAGAAATTAAGATTTGAAGCATATCCGGTGTTGTACAGGTGAACCTTGGATGCCTTTATAAGGCAGTTTCGAAATGTTTCGGGATGTTTGTGTTATTTTAAGAGATTTTATTCATGAGCAACTAGAGAGACAATCAATGTAAACAAAACCCTTCCAGGTTTAGGTTTTAGTTTAATACGATTTTTAATTTTTAACAGAATTAGTTAGCATGATGTTTATGATCTAATTTTTGTGGCTTTACAGTTTACTTTTTAATTCTATAAATATTGTTTAATTAATACCATTTGTATAGCGCATTTGAAAACTTTAGTTGAATTTGCGCTTAATGATTATTATTATTATTATTATCATTATTATTATTATTATTATTATTATTATTATTATTATTATTATTATTATTAAAAGTGGTTCAACCGTCCTCGGAGACCTAGGGGTGTATAGTTGGGATGGGGCAAAGATATCATGACAAGAAGTTTATATGCCTGTCTTGTAAACTATACTAGTCCAGATTTCCCCTGTGAAATCTTTGCCCCATCCAAACTATGTCTGCCCCCTGGCTATTGTGTTTACAGCAAACAACAACAGTAAATGTAAGATTCACGTTTATGTATTCTTGAAAAAATTAGTATGTAAGAATAGTGCAAAATAATTCTGACCTTTGATGCTAATGCAAAACTACTCAATTTTACTAAGAAACTGAAAAAAGCAAGAAGCAAATATAAGGGAAACGTGGTCACGTGGTCATTTGTACCATTTGCCGTAAACATGACACTAAATTTCTCCAAATATCACACTCCTGAACAATCCTCTTGCGGCAGTGGTTACACGTGACCATGTGGCATGGCGAGGAAGAATTTTCAGCCCATTCCCCCCCTTGGGGACACGGAAATAAGTCAAGTCGAGAACTACCTTCGTGTCCAACTCCTTACCTGTAGTAAGTCAGCACCTGGTTGACTTAGTGGAGGAATAACCTGCAGAAGATTTTGTACTGGCCACTTTGGGAAAGAACTTTTATAATCAGGAAGATCAGATACACCGGGCCATAATCTTTCATCAGGAGTCCCTAGTGTTCTGTCAAGAATAAAGCAAAATTGGAATGTTTATAATTTTTACGTTCTGGAATACTGCAGACAACATTCAAGTATTCTAAAAGTAAAGATATCGCACTGAAAAATCTATGTTGGAAGATGGTTACATGCAGGATTTCAAGGTAATATGATTTTGAGTATACTGCAATAATATGCACTCAGCCTTGTGCTCATAAAATGAAAAATGATAAGAACCACTTACTAACAGCAACACAACCAAACTGTTGATTATCCTTGTGAGTAGTAGTTTTCTCATGTTGTTTTTACCTGAATATTCGAAAAAGTTGGTCAATTTCCGAGTCTCCTGGAAATAATGCTCTTCTTGTAATCTGCGAGAAAGTAAACAGAAAATTGTGAATAGTAAGAAAAATTGAAAAGAAACTACAAAGTCTACTCTAAAAACATCAGCCACCAACCATTTCTGCAAATATACAGCCAATGCTCCAGACATCTACAGGAGTTGAATAATAGCGGCATCCTAAGAGAATCTCAGGGGCTCTGTACCACAGGGTAACAACTTCATGAGTGTACGATCTGACAGGAACACCAAATGCCCTAGCCAATCCAAAATCTGCCAGTTTTATAGCCCCCTTTGAGTCTATAAGAAGATTCTGAGGTTTAAGATCTCTGTGTAAAATTCGATGGGAGTGACAGAATGCTATGCCACTTAACAGCTGGTAAAGGTAGCTCTGCAAAGAAAATTAGCATAAATCAGTTAACATACAAAAATACAAAATAAGTGGTTAGATAAGAGAAGGGCTGCCATCTTAAGCAAGCTTGATAAAAAATGAATTTAAGCTACATAATGGAATCATAATTATTATCACTTAAGTTTTACAAAAGAAAAACTTTTTCATTAAAATTTGCGCTACAGTGATAGTAGACCTCATCACCCACACATGATCTTAGTCTAAATTGATGATGTTGTGAGGCATATGATTCAAATAGTAGTAAACTTAAACTATTAAAACAGTTTCAAAGTTTCAATCACCTTTACTAAAGGTAATGAAATTCCACCTGCCGGTACAGAATCCATGTACTTTTTAAGGTCTCTATCAAGGTACTCAAATACAAGGAACAGCTTTTTGTCACTGTGAACCACATCTAGCAATCTGAAAATAGGTAAAAGCAAAATCAAATTTTATAGAAACTTTAACTGCAGCTTGCTCTTCCGTGATCTAAAGCTCAAGAGTGTTGATTTGGTCCAGGGTGAACACTGATCTTGTCCTAGACTTGGGAGACTAGCATCCTAACTATTAATGAGCTAACTAGTGCAATTTCAGTTTTGCCAGTATGTCTGGTTGAGAGAGTAGAGTGCCAGGGTGGAAGGGTATTCCCTTAGATACAAGAACCCAGCATATAGCCATTTGCTGCCCCATTTTGGTCTGAAAGTGGGTATGGCTAATTGCTTGCTGGCCTGAAATTTTCAAGGGAAACTCAAAAGGGTATCAACATGTTTAACCCCCTTTATTTTCGAACAAAAGTGTAAAAAAACAAAAATACAAAAACAACAACAACAACAAAAATTGACCAAACATATTGTTTGACAAGATACAGCACGCTTCAGGGGCGCACCCAACAGATCGTTTCGGTAAATTTTCTGTTCGGAAGGCCCTTAATTCCCTACAATTTTCTAAAGGGAGTTTTCTCTTTGAAGTTTCCTGGTATGGAAAACTTAATGCCTAGTGTTTTTGGATTGATAAAAATGTCGTTTCGAGCCGAAAAAAGGTCAGCTAAGATTTTAAGAAAGGAAATAAGACCTAAGGTTTTCTGGAAATAACAAAGATGCCCTAGTAATTTCGAAACGTCTAAAGTTGCCCTAGAATGACTGAACACTCAGATAAAAATATTATAGTGCGACCTAAAATGAACCTACAAAGCTTTAAAGGCACTCCAGATAGCCTAAAATAGCATTTCAAAGGATCTGAGAGAAAACTGTCATTGGGTTGCCCCTGACACTTTACTACTTCACAAATGTAAACATCAGGTCTGGAAGCAGGTTGTGGCAAATGACAAATCATGGTCTGAAACTGGGGTCAGGTTTGGAGAACTGAGGAGTACATGCAACCCTGCTAAAACTTATGAGGAGTATCTCCCTGGCTACAACCAGCCGGGTAGTGTATTTAAACCACGCATTTCTTGCCAAGGGATATATAGTACATGGAATGCGCAGGGAGGAGAGGTATTCCTCAGAATTTTTGGTGGGAGTGCGCCCCCCTCATCCTCCAAACCCTGATCCTATTTCAGACTTTCAATGACTGTTTTCACACCCCACCAGTAAAATCCATACACATTTTCTGACCTGGTCTCTTAAAATCTATTGCCTTTTCAGACCTTTCCTTTAAAATCCATACCTGTCTTCAGACTTGAGACTGAAATGGTTAAAATCTCTACCCATCTTCAGACTAAAAAAGCTCAAAATCCATACCCCTTGGGGCAGCACATAGCTACAGAGCTCATATAAGGTAGTCCCCTCCAACAGATGATGTGCAACCTTTGCAAACTACAGAATTACCCTAACCTGGGACTAAAACATGACTAAATTAAAATAGCAATGGACTCTTGGTCAATAAAAAAATACACCCAGAAACTTAAGAATACCAACATTTTTATTCTAAACATAGCTCTTTTCAAGTTTTGTATTATTTTTGGGTTCAATCTGTTGGCCCGTACTATTCTAGCTAGAGAACGCTCTATAACCGCAAATGAATCATTATCACTTCACTCAACACGTGGGAGTAATAGGTGACAATGCAATTTAAAAGAGAAATAAATAATGAAGTTCGTCCCTCATTACATCTACAACACAGAAACTTCGCTTCAAATTATATAAATTTCTTCTCTTTTCGTAACTGATTTAAAGTGTCGCGCGTGCCCTGCGAAATTACCACTGGATCGAGCATAACAGATTTCAGTTTAGCTGGAAGAAACCAACATGAATCGGCCATCGAACTCAAAAACATATCCCATACAAACGCTCAGATTTCAGCCCGAAATTTGTCGCTTCCGATTTTTCCAAATATTCCAATTAAAATTTGCCTTATCTCCATAACACTGGCTGTAGATTTAGACGAAGTTTTAGTTTTTTCAATTTTGATGCACAAACACATTTGCTGGTTGGAAAACATTGAAATGAACAACCCGCTCATTAATTTAATTAGCTAGCGCCCCGAAAGCATCTATCGAAATTTAGTTAGAATTCACTACTAAATTCATAGCACTAGGAATTACGGCTGTTGTTTGGCTATGAGGCATATTCAGGCTCAGAAAAGTATAGCTTCAACATTGACCCAAAGCTTCTGTTCTTAAAGCTTAGCTTCAGCTCATATCAAATTCTGCTTCGCATATCAATTCACTGCCTTCCGAAGGTCAAGTTGCTCAAAAACTATGATAGCTGTTTATTCACCACTTAACAAGAAAAGTTTTTATTTCAGTGCTTTGGAAAAGTGCACGGGGCAAGTCAGAAGGGCAAGATGTTGATTTATGTCGTAATTAATTGAAACCGGTTCGTGGTGTAGGAAGCCATTAAACCTCATATAGCGTGTTTGTGCATCAAATTATGTGTACCATTGTAAGCTTACCTAACCACGTTAGGGTGGTTTAGTTCTTTCAGTAAAGAAATTTCTCTTATCGCTGTACTTGGAACTCCATCAGATTCCCTGGAAGATAGAAAAGAACGCAAGCTTTACTCAACCTCAACATGCGAACAAACAAGCTAAAGTATTAAAATTATTGAAGTTATAAGCTTACACCAACAAAGCAAGTTTCTCTGTTCTCTCTCCGCGGTCTTCTCAACACTTGTTTTTCGTGCAACCAATAGTCAAAATAATTTCCATTTTCCCTGTTAATTCTTTGTTAATTTTCCCACAGAATGCACACTTTAGCATGCTTCATACGCAAGAAAAAGACATTTGCGCTCACTCGGTTTATAGTTTAGTACAGATATCACTCACGTATCTAGGCGAATCTTTTTCAGCGCAACCGTTCGTCCCGTCTCTTTATCCTTTGCTTTATACACAACTCCATACGTTCCTTCTCCAATTTTCTCGAGCCTTAGAAAAGCATCCATGCGGCAGCGAGGAAAATTGCGAATTTCCTCGCTAAATCTCCGTCACATAAAAGGCTCTAAAATTCAAGCTCATATATTTTCTTTCATCTACAGCAAACAGTTCGCCAAGTTCCCGCTTGTTTGTTACACCGGTGATTGGTTGGTGTTTCCCGCGCTACGACTTGATTGGCTCTCGTGTCGATGTATCTCGCTTTTCATTGGCTGAATCTGTGATTGAGCCCTGGAGCAATGTTCAATTCGGTCAGCTATTATTCCCAATCACAATAAGATGGCGGCAGTAGGAGAAGTTCTCCAAACTTTGCAGTTGATACTTTTATTTGCTTCTCGGGCAAGAAATTCACAGAAATTTGCCAACATGTGAAGTGTTCTTAAGATTTAAACGTTTTCCTGAAGAGCTTTACTGGTTTATCTCTCACACCTTATACGTAATCTTACGGCGAAATTTCGCACCAGGGTCCACACTTCATCGAAGCGACGAAACCTAATTTAAATTAAGCTTATTATTTAATTTCAAGTGTATATTATTAATTTTTCAGAAATATCTCAAACAACCCTGTCAAAGTTAGGAAGACATTTGCCCAACATTTTTTGCCCTGTTGTTTTAGCTGATGAACGTTTTCATTGCACGTGCACACTACGAGTACACGTACAAAAACGTCACCCGAGGGTTGACCTAAGGGAAAAATAGAAAGTACTCGAAAACAAGGGTCGACTTTTATACAAGTCATAAACCCAAAAAATCTAACTTTTTTCAAATTTCTTCTTGCTTTTCGGTGTTAATAACAATCAGGTTCTTCTAGCTGGAGTAGAACAAAAATGAACCCTGGGTAAACCGGGAACCTCTTCTCTTGGAATTTTTTTCTTTCGGGGGACGGGTGCTGGAGGGGGAGGGGGTGGGTAGTTCGGGGTGGCTGGTTAAAATGTTTACCCAGTATTTTTCAGGTAGTGAGATTCTAGCAAGTATTATTTCAGGGTGTAGTAAGTTATTATTATTTTTTTGGCTCTTTTTTTTTTCAAACAAAATGCATGTATTCTGTTTGGAGGGACAGGTCTCTTACAGATTACTTTCCACAGGTCACTGTTGTACTGGTATATAACCAGGAGGTTAGCACGCCCTAGGCCTGCAATAGCTTTTTAGTATGTGGTTTGGGCTAGGAGACCCTATTTAGCTTGTTCTATACAATAAATTATTATCAGCGACCTTTGGAGCCCATTGGTATTAAATCATGGTTTCATTTGTCACTTCTTACCTTGTGCAAAGTGGTGGATCCAGAACTTTGTGTACGCTGGGGACTCACAGGCCTGGTGAAAGCGGAGGGAATCCAAGGGTACTCCCCTATATAAGCTATATGTGTGGTGTGTGAGGTGCCAAATTACAAAGGGTATGGTTGGATTCTAGAAACCAGGCCTCACAATGGGTCTGAATTTTAGAGGCCAGGTCTGATAAAGGACACTGGAAAATTGAACATGCACTTTAGTCTGAAATAGGTCAGGGTTTAGAGAATATTTATATGTAATGGGAAAGGGGTGTCATTTTGGAAAAAGTTGGTATGTAAAAGGGTACTGGATAATTACATATTTTGGTCTGAAATGGTGTCAGGGTTTGGAGAACACTTATATGTAATGGTAAGGGGGTGTCATTTTGGTAAAAGTTGGTATGTGAAATTGGGTAATGGGGTGGGGTGGATGGGTGGAACCTCCTCACATGAAACTTTATTGAGTACCCCCTCCCCCAGAAGAGCTTCCATTTAAATAGCAATGTTCTTTACATGGTGGAGACAGGACATAAGTGGTTTCAATTTGAAATTGGTGTGAGACCTAGCCAAAACAGTGGGAGCCTGGGTGGAAATCAAAACAAAATAGCTGGCAGCTACTTTAACTTGAGTTCAAATCAAAACCTGCTCCTTGTCAGTAGGAACTTAATAATCAATAAGGGGGTTTGTTTCTAAAGTAACTGTGGAGCTGCGTTGGTGGGGAGTAGAAATGAATGTTTGATTTAACAACAGAGTTGATAGCTAAAGGTAAATTGGCCACCAATTCGAGTGCTGACGTTTTGAGCGTTAGTCCTTTGTCAGAGCAAATCCTCACAGTAAAGAGATTTGAGTGCTGACGTTTCGAGCGTTAGCCCTTCGTTGGAGCGAACTCTGACGGATTTGCTCTGACAAAGGGCTAACACTGAAAACGTTAGCACTCAAATCTCTTTACAGTGGCCAATTTACCTTTAGTTATCAACTCTGTTGATAAACCAAACAGTCGTACTTAATAATCAAACCACTGAGACATACATGTGTATACATTTTTTTAATAACTTAATCTAGAACGGCATTCATCGCCCACTGCTTGACTTCTGTAGGGCACTCAGGATATCTCTGAACTGCGTCATTTATTTGTGTGGGATCCACTAACAAGGTAACAAGTTTGTATTCTTTTGGCGTATTTTTGGCCAGGCTGTCTGTTGACTTCACAAATTCTAATGCCGTCAGGTGTTCAAAGGCCTGAAAAAAGAAGAACACAATAGTGAATCAATGAATCCCAAAAGGGGAGGAGGTGACAGGAGGGGAGTACACCATCCTTCAGCCACTATACATATCAATATCAATGAAACACTTGATTTAAACAGACTTGAGGTTCATATATGAAAGAAAGAAAGAAAGAAAGAAAGAAAGAATTCACTTTATTTTACTTAATTTACTTAATTTAATTTAATACTTAATTTTCACTTTATTTAAAAAAAAAGAGATGAATAGGAAACAATGGTGCTGCGTAACCAGTCAAGCTCATCGCCTGATGAAGACTAGCAGTTAGCAGTCAAAACATCGCGATTTACATAGATCTCAAAGTGACTACATCGTGAGACAAACGATAATACACTTATTGTTAATATTTTTAAGGTTCATGTACTTAATTACCTTTAAAACGACAGGTTTTTCAAAAGACTGCACTGTGTGGCCTTTCTTTTGGGAAAAGTTTTGATATTCTGCAAAACAAGGTCAAAAGTTAGCTTGTTCCGAACGTTCAGATTGTTTGGAATGAAAAAGAGCATGCACCATGGCAGACCTGGGCTGGAATATTCTGAGGGCTAGATGGAGAGGACTACCAAACGAAACACAGTTTACATGTTGTTTGTCCATTCACAATCTTCATGATTGTGATTATTTTCACAGTAAATTGTATTAATGGCCCTGGAAAATGTTAGAGCACATTGGCACATTCCCTAAAGTATTTTGAGCCTAGAAATCAAACTAGTGTTGTGTGACATTTACAAACTGTACATTGTCAAACCAGATTAAGCCTAAATTGGTTGTATTAGGCATAATAAAGCATACTTATAGGGTCCCTTTGATTACATTATTTGACACTGCAGTGTGCAGTCGCTCAACATAACTTTCTTTTTTCCAGTCTTGGACAGCTGTTTTGAATTATTTAATAGTTGGCAATATAAGACCACTTGCGCAGGGTTATCATAAGTAGTCATATTCAGCTGGCTTTTATGGCCAGCATTAACAACAGTGAAGACATCTGGGGAGAAAAGATGGCACAGCGAAGAGAGCACTCTCCTCTCACCAAAGTGGCTTGGGTTCGATTCCATTGTATTGTAGTTGGGTTGAGTTTGTTGTTGGTTGTTCATGACCTTGCTCCAAGAGGTTTTTCTCCACGTATTGTGGTTTTCCCCTCTCCTCAAAAACCAACATTTCCAAATTCCAATTTGATCCAATCTGAGGGCCATAGGGTTGTCAGTTGTAATGGACTCTTAAGTGTCACCCTCGTTAACAAAGGCAATCTATTTTTTTATCTATTTATTTTATTATGACTGAAAGAAAACAAGAACAGGAGATTCTTGTTTAAGACCAGCTTAAGTTTCCTTGTGGAGTCAGCATCTCCAAAGCTTAATAACAGTCCTACTGGTATTTTTTACTTAACAAAGTTTTGCTTTGTTGTGTTGTAAACATTCTTTTCCTAAATGCTACTGGAGTTCCACCAAAATGGCTTTCCCTTCTATAGTACCAAACCCAAAATTAATTATAATAAATGATACCTTTATAAACCATCTCAAAATTGAAAGGCTCTCCTTCATGTAATGTAGTCAGATGCTTCATGGCAATGATCAGGCATAATTCTAACACTGATATACCTATCATGTACAAAATACAGCAAAGTTAGAAAAGTGAAAGTTAAGTGCTATATAGTTAAGCAATAAGTGAAGCAGATTAATTAATAAAAGTTGATTGCAGTTGAGCAGTTTGGAAGTTTAACACCTGTACCATGGTAAACGGTACATGTTATAAATGGAATTTATGGTAAAAAAAAGCGAGATCAAATGTCCGCATGTCAAGTAATAAAATTAATGTTTGAAAAAATAGTGTAAGGTAAGTGTTTGGAAAAAGTCAGTGAAGCTCCTTCTTCACAAGTTAGTGATAACCAGAATATCTCTATTGGGGTGCACCAGTTACAATGGAAAATAACATTTTCTGTGCCATTGTAACATGTTTTCCCGGAAAATGTTCTCTTTTGGGCAAAACTGGCTTTATTTCAACATTTTTTCAAAATTTGCCGTTAGTGAAATAAATTAGTGAGCTGTACATTGTTATGTTGCAGCTAGTAGTCTCCTAGACAGCAACAACTTGGGTCATCACACATTAATGCCTTTAAATTTAGGGGAGAAGCATTATGTTACTTTGACGACCCTGTTATCTGTCTACAGTCTGGAAATAATTATAGCAGAATTTGGACCACTCAGGCATCAGAATGCTTCTTTAAATCATGGACAAGTTGGGCCATATGATAATGGTGCTTATGAAAACTGCTATCCATCTGTTAGAGAACTGACCCCAAGTGCCCACGTAACCTGCATTTAATGTACTGTAGGTATGCAAATAAGCAAGACTGAGTCATAACTGGGACCGCCTCCCTTTCTCTTGCCATTATCCTCACACGAGTTCCTGTGTGTTGGTCTGATTAAGATGCAAATGTGGGACGACCCACTCAGCAATCTGGCTCCTTACCAACTGAGCTAACCAGGCAATAGTATTATAGCAGGGGGTGGGGGTGACAGGAGAGGTGAATGTCAGAAGAAAAGCCCTCTCCCTCTTCCCCTCCTTTGAAGAGGCTCCTTCAGAAAAGTAAAAAGTGAAAACTTGGAAATGGGGAAAAAACTAGTAGCATGGGAACAGGGCTGTCACTAAGATTTCAAGTTGCTGGATAAATACAACAAGTAGGCGGGGAATCAAACAGCTAATATTTTCTTTTGGTTCTATTTTTCTTCTATTTTCCTATGAAAATAGCCGGGAGCCACGTTCTTAGTAACCGGGGAATATCCCCGGCCCCCGCCTCTTAATGACAGCCCTGGGGAAAGGATGGGAAGACTTTTCCCAGGGTTTCCTGCACTCCTCACTTTTTTACTCTTTCCAGTCCCCACTAAAGCAGTCTTACCGGTATTTGTCTGTGCTTGAGCATGAAAGAGACCCCTATGGAGGAGAAAGCCACCTGACCACTCCCCCTCCCCGCTCAAAAATAGACTGTTACGTTAACGTACACACTAGAGGGATAAGATCATCTGTGAGGAAAGAAATTAGCTTTATCAACAAAACCTACAAGCCAGACTTCAGGTTGTACAAAAAAAAAACCCCAAAGAATTCTGTTTTTTTTTTTCTCTTGGCAAAGTGCATCAAACACCACATACCACATAACATGGCTGCCTTGCAGTCCACGCCTAGCTTCGACTGTGCCTCAGCCAAGTCCTTGGGTTCTATAAATGGATGGTCTGGAGAAAGGCTGCAAACTGGAATGGCCTATGAAAAGCATAGAAGTTGAATTATATTTCACAATAATTGAAAAGTTGTACCCGAGCAGTTTTAGTCTTCACTAAATTTTCCTCCACTTTCATCAAGCTGTTTCTTGTTCATGGCATTCTGTCTAAACTTTGTTCAAATAAGCAGTCCTGTTAAGTCTAGATTGCTTTCTTTCCTCCATGATCTAAGGGTGCAAATGAGGCAAAAAATACACATGGTGTGTAACTCACAAGCAAACGGTGCAAGCTTCTAACATCTTTTGTTATGCTGTATTGCCTTTTGAAAACTGCTTGTGATGTGCTGTCTTCTAATAACTCCTACAGACACAAAACAAAAATTTAAGCATTATGAAGGGGAATCATAATCAACGGTTTTGTTGAAAAAGTTCAATTTGCTCTTATTGACACTGTTTTTACCATTTGGAATTTGTTTCACATAAATCAAAACCTTAAAACTTCAAGGAATTTTCTGGTAAGTACATGTATATGGGTTTTTGAAATTAGGACTAACCTCCCTGTGGTCCTAGGCTTTTCAAAGCCTAACGACAACCCAGGCAATGTAAATACACATATTTATAGTACTTGAATATATACAAAATCCAGTTTGTATGGCAAGAATATACAATTCTGTGCAAAAATGAAAAACAAATCAGCCACTGTGCTGGTATCATCACATAAAACCCTTGAACAATAATATTACTCAGTAACCCCCAACAAAAATTATTTTAAAATTTTACCGTTGTGCGGGAACTCCAGGCTTGGACAAACTGTCTATCTTTGAAGTTTGATGGTAAGGTTAAGATAGACCTTAAACATGAAAAAAGTAAAAAGGTTACTCCACATTTAAACTGTTCCATTAAATTGTTGGTCCCACTTGTCCAAAGAGCACATGACTTTATCCAGGAGATAAATGCCAGTGACTATACATCAGATGAAAATTCATTTAAAAATTGAAATTCATTTTATTTGCTTTACAGCAACGTATCCATTGAATGTTACAGTCTGAGAAGTCCCATTATAACGGATGCCTTCGGGACCATGATTCAGTGTCTGTAATAGTGGGAAATATTTTCAGCAAATTTTTCTTCAACTAACTAGTAAGAATTACTGTCCATAATAACAGGTTGTCTGTAAGAGCGAGGTGTCCTCAAGGCAGAGGTTGATTTTATCCCCTGATTTGACAAGTGGGACCTGTTGTCTTAAGCCGGCAACACACCTGGTGATTTTATACGCCGATCGATTTTCAACCCCCATTAGTACTGACACACTTGGCGATTTTTTTTCGCCAATCGCAGCGATGTGGCCCAACCTGATGAGTTGACTTTACTACCTATTCGCAGTGATGAGCATAGAAAATCACAACAACAGGCACACTTGCTGAATACTGGGAAATTTAATTGACGACATCTGACATGCCATATATCAGCGATTTTATACGCCGATCGTAGTGATCAGTGAAAATCGCAATTGCTACACTGGACACACCTGGCAATTTTCGCCAATCGCTGCGATCGGCACATAAAATCGCCAAGTGTGTCGCTGGCTTTAGAGAACACTTTATGTTTGTGCCTTTGATGTGTACATGTATGAGAAATGTTGCTCCAAATTTTATTGCATGCAAATAAAAAATAAAAATTAATAATTTGTTGTCACTGACCTGTGACCTGTTTTGGAAATGTTTCAAAATGTGATGAAGAATATGCCTATAAGCTTCATTTTGCTGCAGAAATCAGGTTTAGCACCAGCTATACAAATGCTTCCCCTGGGGAAAGTATGCCTTTACCTCATGTAACCAGAGATAATCTTATATAATTATGGTTTTAAACTAGTGTGCAACAGATAGGCTAGAAAAATGACAACTGGTTCTTAAAAATATGATCAAGTATATCTATACATCTTTCCATACTGTTTGTCTCTTTATAAAGATAAAATAATCTGTACTTGATACCTAACTATTTCCAAGTAATCATCAAAAGCCTCTGAGTTGAACAGATGAATTTGCCGATGAGAGAACCTTGACTTCACTCTCTTCTCAAGAAGTTCCACAACATCCTTAAGACAAAAACAGGAATAAAATCCAATGTTAATCCCAAACTCCATTTTTTTAATTTCTAAATGGCAAAAAATGTAGAAGCAGAGGTCAAAATGTACTATGCCAGAACCACAGACTTACCAGTCTGCAAGTGAGTCCTATTACACAAATGGGGGTTTGGGCTGACTGTGACACATCAAATAGATTGTATAATAATGACTGGTTCTTGTGATTTGCAAACAAGTCAAACTCGTCTAAGATAAACAGGACTGACTGGCTTTCCTGGCCACCTGTAAATACAACAAGTAGAATTTAAGCTTGCACATTACTGTTCTTTTTTTTTTGAATGCGAAAAATAATATTTTATAACCCTGGGTATGTTTAACAACAACAACAACAACAACAATTTATTTACAAATTTTGATGATATAAGTTGCTTGTCCTGCAAATCACCACAAAGCTAGTCGAGGCGGGACAAGACGAGTACGAGAACATAATGGAAAGAAATAATTACTGACAATAAATTACAAACATGCTGGAAAATGGACTTAATTTTCCTGATTTTCTGGATGACGAAGACCAAGGGCAGCAATGCTTGAACTGCTATCAAGTGAGTGTGCAACTTGGAAACATTCTAGTAAACCCATTTTGCAACAGATTTGTGACCCAAGTAGCAAAGATATATTGCCATGTGTAACATACTATAGCAGTACAATGTCAGCATTTTTCCCCTGCTGCAATAATTTTGCAACTTGTGTTGTATGAAATTCTATTGGAAAAACAAGTTGTGCAAAATAATGACACTGTCTTCAAAAACGTCTCTGAATTTACCTACCGCTCTTAAGTGCATCAAGTAAAAAGACAAGGTTTTCAGCAAAGGAGCCCTGAAAATAATAATAGAAAAGATATACCTTTGTACAGTCGAACCTCTTTATTACGGACACTAAGGGGACAGGGATGAGTGTCCACATTGTAGAGGTGTCCGTTTTAGAGAGGTAGGCTTTATATGGATTTCGGTCTCTCAGGGACCAAGTGAACTGTCTGTAATAGAGAGGTGTCTGTACTAAAGAGGTGTCCGTAAGGAGAGGTTTCACTGTATCTATGAAATTTAATATTATACATCTCAGGATGGTCTGTCTGAGAAACTTGGGTTTCTTAACCCTTTAATCCCTAATATCAAAGAACAAATTCTCCTATCTTGTTCCCATACTTTTCTTATAAAAGTACTGGGGAGAAGTTATTAAAACATCAATAAAATTCACTTTGGGTGATCATATCCTTAATTCTCATGGCTTCAGAGGTTAAAATAGGCATTGAATGATATTACAAGGAGAAATTTGATGCTGATTGCTGTTAGGGCTTAAAGGGTTAACGGTGGTGCCGGCGAACAAAGATATTTTGCGTGGTTTATAACTATGCAGGAAAAGCGGAAATTGGCAGGGATTATTGGAATCTGAAAAGAAAATTAGGGGTAACCATGCATTTCTCAGAGATAATTAAGCTTCAATGTGGGAAAAAATTCCATGTCATTGTTTTGTATTTTAATGCTTTTGAGAAGAATTATTGTTGCTTAAAAATTTTAGCTAGATGAAAAGTGCATGGTTACCTCCAATTTTGGTTTTGGTTTCCAATAGCCCTTGCTAAGATCTGCTTTTCCTGCAATGCATAGTCATAAACCGTGAAAACTGTGCAAAAATACCTCTGAATTGGAAGGCACCGTCCTTAAAAATATACAATATATAATTTAAGAGTGAAGCATTTCAGGGGCGCTAACTTGGGAAAATCTAGCGTTAATCAGTGAATGTGTCATATCATAAAAATAAATACAATTTTTTTTATAGCTACCAGAAAGTGCTAATTAAAATTGAATGATTTAACTTACAAAAACTTTGTCTCCTACAGTGTTTTCTAGTTGCAGTTGTCTTGTTATTTGTAGCAGGGCAGATCTGTCATCTGTTTGTACCAGACCTATCAATCAATTTAAGTCAGTATGTTCACGTCATTTTCAACTTCCAAGAACGTAAGAGTCTATAAAGATGACGAGAATAGAATATTAAGAACATCTTGAGATAATCATGACCAGAGCTAAACCTAATTTTTGTAACATGAAGCAATTAGCACATATTACTACTTGCTCCTGGATGGGATGGTAGTCCATCACAGGATACCCAGCATGAAGTGACTAGGAGTATTACTACTCTCCCCTGGATGGGATGCTAGTCCATCACAGGATACTCAGCATGAAGTGACTAAGAGTATTACTACTCTTCCCTGGATGGGATGCTAGTCCATCACAGGATGCCCAGTATGAAGTGACTAGGAGTATTGCTACTCCTACCTGGATGGGATGCTGGTTCATCACAGGATACCCAGCATGAAGTGACTTGGAGTATTACTACTCCCCTCTGGATGGATGCTAGCCTATCACAGGATACCCAACATGAAGCAATTAGCATATGTTACTACTTCCTCCTGGAAGGATGGTAGTCCATCACAGGATACCCAACATGAAGTGACTTATATACTGTAATGGACTGGAATCCCATCCAGGGAGAGTAGCAAAAATACTAGTCACTTCATGCTGGGACTGGAATCCCATCCAGGAGAAGTATCCTGTGATGGACTGTAATCCATTGTGGGGGAGTAGTAATATTCCAAGTCACTTCAGGCTGGGTATCCTGTGATGAACTAGCACTCCTTCCTAATACTCCTAGTCACTTCATCCTTGTGTCCTGAATTGGACTAGCATCACCTCCAGATGGAGTAATAGTATTCCTTATCACTTCATGTTGAGTATCCTATTGGACTTCTCCCCCTGGATGGTATGCTGACAGGATTTCCAGCATGAAGTGACCAAGAGAATAATTATTACTGCCTCCCCTCCCCCCCCCCTCCCCTCCATGGTATGAAGGTATTACCCTCAGCATTAAGGTTTTTCCAACAGTTCATTGACACATGGAAAGCAAGTTTTATTTTTTACTGAGGAAACAACATCAGATCTTTAGAACAATATGAAAATAAAAAATGCTCTGGCATCATCTTACCATTCAAATGAACTTCCAGCGTGTTTTGCTTGACTCCTTTTGTTTTATATAAATCTTCAAGAATGGTTTTCACAAGCTAACAGAAAAAATGACTGAAAATGTGGAAATTGAAATCACTGATCTTCAGCTCAATGGCATCAATAGATCACATTCATTTGCTTTGCTTGGTGAATTCAATCCACCATGAGGTTTTTTTTTTTTTGGAAGAGTGTTTCATCCTATTTCCAAGCACCAAGAAGTAGTTTAAAAAAACAAGGGGCAGCCAAGTTCGTTAAACCACCTTTGAGGCGTTTGGAAATTGGATGAAACACTCTTTCGTTTGATATAGCTTCTCAAACCATTAATAATAACTTATTCTTGGAGAAATTCAAAGCAGAAGTTCACCATATTTTATGATAATTAAGATCACATTTCCAAACCTACTTCACAGTTCAGTAAAAAACAGTAATTAACTGTGTTTGTAAGGGCCACCACGACAAAATAAAAGTACTGGATCCTTTAGTGAAGGATCTAATCAGCAAAAAAATTGTAAAACAAATAATCTAAAAAGGCTGATTTCACGGGTTAGGGAAGTATATTTTCCTATATTTCGAAAGGCATGGCCTTTCTTCTTCAGGGTATGTTTGTCTCGAACATCACCAGGCAACCAGATGTATTTGCCAATACAAGGAAGCTTTACTAACAACCCCACGAGTGACAACAATCACTTGGAAGTCTGATAAATTGACTACGATGTAAAAACATACCAGTGACTTGCCACTGCCTCTTGGACCAATCACTAAGACAGAATTACTTTCTCCAAATTGGGCGCACCTTTTGATAAGATCCAGCAGTTCCCTAACAACAAATAAAGTACTTTGCTAATCAGGATGTTTGTATGATACCCCTAATAGGCCATTTTACAGTAGAGCGCTTAGTGGCCTGGCCTTGGATTGGAAGCGAGGCTGGGGGTGACCTAAGTTTTGATACAAACCTCACTGTTTTTCATATGTAAATGTAAACTAGTTAGCATAAGAACAGCATGATATTCATATGAAAAGCAGTGAGGTTTGTATCAAAACAAGGTCACCCCCAGCCTCGCTTCTAATCCAAGGCCAGGTCACTAAGCACACCAACTGTAAAATAGGCTATTATTATTATTATTATTATTATTATTATAATTATTATTAATAAAAACTTATCCATTGGATAATGCAGTTCAAGTTTTGATTGGTTTAGCCACCATGGTATATGAGCCATTATATCATGCCCCACAAATGTGCTAAGGGTACGCGTCAGGGGGAAAAGAAAATTTCACTAAATCAGCAAGATTAAGCAAATTTTTGTGGTTATTTTTGATAAAACAATTATTCCACTTGCGCTTGTCGGATACAAGATGATTATAGCCAGTACGCATTGTTGGCTATTTATCATCTTGCATCCAATGCACTCTAGTGAAAATTGGCTCAATGCTAGGATTTAGCTGGTATTTGTACTCCCAAAAATCTTAGGGAGAATTATATATGGACAACTGCAATAAATGAAAAAACGAAAATTGTAGAAATTGGCCAAATGATGTACAGAATTTGTTTTGATTTTACGAGGAGATACTTTGGAGTTTCTCCTTCTTAACACAAAAATAGCGAAATGTTACCGCGCAAAATTCAGACAAACCCGTGGAGTTAAGGAATCAACAGATGTATCATCAAACGGGGTTTACCAGTTGTTACAGTGTTTTTAGAAAAGCATAAGGACATGGGTACTCGAACCTATGTTTGAACCCAGATATTTTCACAGGGCTGAAAGAAACAGAACATCAAGACAAATATATATCACTACTAGCGAAAACTGAAGAATTGGTATTATTGAGCCACCTTAAGGCTGCAATAGCTCGCATTTTTCAACCAGACGTGAGAAATTGGTCTGTAAGCGTGAACTCACGTCTAAGGCGTGAGAGTTAGCAGGTATACCCTGCACTAACCTCTTTTGCTCTTCCAGACCATGAAGATCCTGCGGAACATCACCATGAAATATCCGTCCCCGCAACACACTTTGTACTTCATTAATTAATTGACCATCTGGAATATAAGTTTTTCTCTTGGACTGCGACTTCGATTTCTTCATTTCTGTGCCTTCAGTCGGTCAAAAAACTCCTTAAATACTAGTTTACGAGGAAAACTTTTACCAGATCAAATCTTCCGCCATTTTCTGTGTTCAAACCACCACGCATATATTTTTTGTAGTCTCCGCTGTCCGCTTGCCCAATGGGGGACCACATCGGGGCCACAGAACCACAGGATACCCATGAATGCGTTGGTTGTAAATCGAAACGACAAGTATATCTCCCGGGATATTTGCATGGGAAAAAAGCAAAAATTTAAAATTTGATCGAATTATGAGGTGTTGTAATGTAACTAAAAGATGGGAGGTTGCGACACGTTTCTGCCCAACTGCGTACTTTGAAGGACTAAAAATATACACGTGGAATTGGGGAATTGCCTCGGTATCGCGGAAATGAGACAAACGTGCGTGCAAAATATCGAGGACTAAAGAAAGGAACGCTGACAATGCCATCTCTCGTCTGGGTCTTTTGCGTTTAATATATAACCATTGCTGTCAAATCCTGACAATACTGATGGAAGCAAAAAGTGTGAATGACCCAAACTTACCTGAGGTGTGAAAAATGCATGGACTGCGGCACAATACGGTCTAGAAACCCATAAATCTCATACCCCAACCTCTTACCGTTATTTTTTCATCTTATTGCAAAAAAATCTGTTATTAGAAGTTTTGACAAAAACGATGTCTCAAAACAAATAAAATTAGTTTTCCCCGGTCAATTTCAAATTTGCGTGTGTGCATGTGGTGATCGCGATCGGAAGTAGTCACGCTAAATTAAAGAAGCCTTTGTAACATACTGAGTTGTCACGTATAGTAGTGTTGTGTCCTGCCAAAAACGATTAGATAAACACTTACTCACGATCTAAAAAATAAGATAACCGCGGCCGAAATGCGCTACGGGATTGCGAGTATCAATGGGCCCCAGTGTTGGGGATGAAAAGGCAATTCAGTCCAGTCTGGTCTGGCGTCTATAATACAATAGAGGTGGTGTCATTTTGCAGGTCTTGAATGTATCACTAATCAGCTAGCCTTTATCGAACCGCGCCTCATCGCACTGCAGGCCGCATTCTCCATTTTGGTCTTGCAGCAGCTTTGTGTAGGTCCTCGAATCGGTGTGTAGTGCTCACAAGCATTTTGCACCAGAAAGGACCGTCATTGAACGTGTTCTGCCAAGATGTTGCGCTCCTCTGCGGTTTCAATTCTTCTCTTAGGAATCTCATTATTTATTCTCGTACAAGGACAAGGTAAGCGATCGAGATCTCAAAGCGTGGCATGTTGGAATGTTGCCCTTGTTACAGGCGCAGAGCTAGTAGCTCTGTGCTTTGCTTTTGTTAAGGCTAAGTGATCGTGTGTGTTGCTGAGATTAGTTTTGACGATATGTGGCAGCTTGGACTAGTGTTTGCGCTAACATTTATGTTGCAATTTTTCCCGTCGATCGATTGCTCTTGGCATCGGATGTATTTTTCTCACAAGGGGTTTTTCTTCTCTGATCACGCGCGCGCGCGAGATATCATTTCTTCTGAATTTTGACAAGTTAACTTTCTCAATGCTTATTTATCTAACAGGCTTCAAAGTTATTTTTCATTCAGTCCTCTCAAAGTGAAATCAAGCAGGCGAAGTGCATGCCTTTTGGAAATTATTAATATGTTCGTTTTTGAAAACAAAGGGTCAGTTTTTCGATCTAAGCTTATTTGCGCGATTTGCGTCACACTTCTCCTCATACTCTGGCTTCATATTCAACAGCTAGCTGAGTTACTCTGAGAAAATATATTCTTCAGAGATGAAAAGTAAACAAAAAGTTCTTTATAAAATTGCTTGCTGTCTAGTTGTGTTTGAGTTGCACTCAGTAAACAGGCAACTACACGGGCAGAAGTTTTTTTCTTCACGTCTGCGGTCTGCAGATTACTCTGCAGCGCACTTTACCTCGCTCCATTTTTACACAACTTAGATCTTTCAAAATGCGCTCGTAATGCTGAAATCCAAGCATTTTCTTGCTTATTTCATGTGCGCTTATGCTCCTGATACGATATGTTATTTGGTGTAGGAGATCGTCCCTTGCATTACTGAAGTGACAAAGAGCTTTTGTTCATTTCCTCGCAAGGATACACGCGGTCTACAATTTCTAGTGTTGCAGATCAAATATGGTCTTGTATCTTATGTTAGTTTCGCTTGTTAACCGCTTACAAAGATTCGCCAACATTGAAAGCATAAACTTTTTTCAGTCCGGATACTTTATTGAACCTTCTATGGGATAATATATTTGAGGATTTTCCTTGCGCGAATTTACCCTGGAATTTTATTGGCTGTTTACCAACAAATATGATCAAAATTAGTGCATTTTCCTTCAGTTATGAAGAAACGGAAGGTTTTTGTATTGCTTGCGGTTCATTTTGAACGTTAAATTTGTTTTTATATTGGTAGAAAGAGCACAAAAGGGATTTGTATCTTCTTTTCGTGATTGCGGTCTTTGGTGAAAAGTAAAACCATTACAAGTTCGTGTGGAATTTGTTATAAGTAGCTAGATCTTTCTCGCTCAAGTTGCAACGAAGAGAAAGTACGTACAGTGTTAAACGAGGAAAAAGTACCTTCACACGCCACACAAACACGCGAAGAAAGTTTTATGCCGCAGCTATGTTCTGAAGGAGAACTAGAAAGGATATTTGTGCCGCAACACGCGAATTGAACAATCGTCACGATACAAATTATCAATGAGACTTTATTTATCAACGCCGTGACTTTTTGACCTTTTTGCTGTTACGCAGCAAAACAAAGGCGATTGACAAATAAAACATTATATTCTGTTTCTCTGTTATATATAGACAAGAAGCGTTTTTTTCAATTTAGTCTATATGTAAAACAGGTAAAAACGATCGCACTTTTACATGTAACAATTTAACTTTCAAACGGAGAATAAAATATTCGTAATGTTCTTCTGGATAAAAAAAAAAAGCGAAATTGAACCAAAGAAATTGTTTAATAAATCGGCGGAATTCAATTCAGGGGTTGTTCAGTAATTTTCCGGATTTTCTAGGCTGTTTAGATTCGTTAACATTTTGGTGATCTTTTCGTTGAATGATCGCGCCCGTTCGGGGAAGTCTGGGAACAAGGCTAGTAGAGGCGCTCTTTTTTGTCGTTCTTTGAAATATCTCGCCTGTGATGAATGGAGATATTTTCTCGCCGAGGTTTTGCAGGCTGGAAAAAGGCTGAAAGGCCGTGAAGATTTTCAAAAGAGCAAGATACAGCTTATAAATCAGGTAAGAATACTGTCCTAACAACCGCTAGTTTAGATTGCATTCATAAACAGCTGTTGTTTTCAGTACTACAGCTACGGTGAACTTTCACATAGCACGTTTCGTTTAGTTAGATGACTATTTCTCACTGTATCTTTGGACCTTAACACTTATTCTACTCAGTTGTATTGGTTCTTTGTCTTATAGCGACTATCTAACAGAAAATAAACCTCAAAATACCCGGCCACTTTCACAAGCTTACACTTAATATCTAATTTGCAAGGTCGTGCATTTAATAACCATCAGCATAATTTTGTCCAGACATGTCCAGCTTTGCTAAGCGTCAATACTTTTTAACACTTTCCCTGCTGACATACTGATGAACCCAGGCTTGAATAATAGAGAATGATCACATTTCAGGGCCTGCAAAAATTTCAAGTTCAACCAGTTGAAATGCAAATCTGATGGTTGACATGTGACATCATGGCGGCCATGTTGGTGTACAGGAGCAATAAGATTTTTCTCCTCTGGGAGTTAACTTTCATTTTTATGCAAACTATGAGAACACATTTCTTTTGTTTTGTACACCAACATGGCGGCAATGCAAACCACCTATATACTGGAAATTGTCGAAATTACTATTCCATTTATGCACATTTTCAATTTCTGCTGCTTGCATTGACAGAAAACATCAACTGCATGTAGACACAATTTTACATTCTGTTAAATCTTTTTGATAATTTAACAGCAATAGTTCATCAATTAAGAACTGAGACAAAATTAGAAGGATTTGTATGGAGTCATTGGGGCATAACAGAGCTAATATCTTTTTTTTTTTTTTTATCTCGCCCCCAAATTGCAATAAGATGCTGATTTTTGGCAAGTAGGCATTTTTCATCATGCTCTTTCCGAATATACTAACAAATCCCATAATTTCAAAAATTCAAATATTTGTGACGTCACACTTAGGACCTTGAGGTGACTGCTGACCGGCATTGAGCTGACTTAAACCTTGCCTAAATTACATTTAACCACATTTAATTGTATAAGGTACCTTACTTGAAGGGTGTGGCATCTGAACTAGGCCTTAATTTTGTAATTCTCTGTTTCAAGTCTGGGTTCCAGGTTCCATAAGCGAGACTTAAAAGTAGGCCTACTGTGCTCAAAATGCCTATCTAGCTTTGTTCCCAGGCTCACATAATAAGTAACTTAAATGGCTTAACTGATAGTGTTAGCAACATCTAAACAGCTGTGTAGAGAATTAGTACTTTCTCGTAGTTGGTTTGTCACAAAACGTCCTTTTCTGTTTTTCCTTTGCTCTGTTATCACAGTAAGAGTTGTTTGCCTTCAGACATTTCTTGACTAAATCTGTAATCCAAACTGTAACATTTGAAACTAAAGGTTTAACTATGGATGCCAAGTAAACACAGCAAGGAAATGAGGTTAAATATTGGTTATGTCGTGGTTAAGATTTATTTTGGGCTTACAGTCAATCCAAATCACATGTGACCAGTATTTTTGAAATTTGAACGGAGTTTTGAAATTTACATGTCAGTTTTGAACATCGCTAATGAGATTTCAGAGTTCCCGTAGAAATTTCCCCAGTTTATTGGCGGTTTAAAGCTTTGAATTTTTCTTTACATTGCAGCATTAAGTAGTTCAAGAATAGCAATTGTTTTCCAAGTATTTTAAATATTTTTTTCAGTTAATGCGTCTTTTTCTGAAAGATTTCCAGAGAAACATTCAAGATTCCATTCAAATGCAGGACATTTCAGAGAGGAATTCGAATGTTCATTTCATTTTCAGAAATACTGGTCACGCTTGACATAGACTGACTGTAAAATTTTTCAAACCAATTTGATTTCATTTGTTAGATGTTACGCTGTGATGAAGTCATAGAAGGGAAAATGAAAATGAGACTGGTCTTGAAATTTTCGAACCAAAACAAATCTAAACCATGGCAGTTACAGTGAAGTGCAGTGGTTTCTTCACTTAAATGTTAAATGTTTTGAAATCGAAAGCTTTAATGCAAAATACTGAGAAATGTTAATTATGCCTAACTGCCCCATAGAATGCTAAACTTGTGTTCTCCACAAGGAAATCTCTAATTCCAAGTCAGCCACACTAAGTGCTTGGTTTACAATATTAAAGCATGAGTTATAGAATGATGCTGTTTGCACTAAGAATAAACGTGTTTGTAATTCTAATTGCAAACTGAAATTGTTTTGAATGCCTTACATTCAGTTTGCTAAGGAAAACACAAGTTAAAGCTTTTTATTCTGGGTTTTTGTACAGTTCTTGTTGTCCAAGTTTGGCTCAATATACTCCACAATTTTTGGCTGGGATGTTTCTTGTTTGGGGCCCAGAAAAATATTAATAACGTGGCCTACTTGTCATTTACTGCTGTGTAATTTTCTTAAAAGGCTTGCTGTGTAAGTTGATATTCCACAAATTTCTCAAAAACTAGGCATTGTTAAAACATCCAGATCGTACCATATTCTGTCTGAGAGCTTGGTTTTCCCTCTAACATGAGTAAATGTTTTTGTTTGTCAGCAAATCAATATTGTCCATTAAGAAAGAGACCAACATGCTTACCTGGAGAGGAGCATAATGAGTGTGTACTGGATAAGGACTGTCAGTTTATCCCTGGACGACCAACTCCACTCTGCTGTTATAACGGCTGCCATTACTATTGCTTTACTGATTATGGTAAGTTGTATCACAAGGTTTTGCGGTAGTCTTTGTCTGACTCCAAGTCAGCAATCAGGGAAGGTATTGACAAGCTTACTCTTTGAAGAAGAAGCAGTTGTGGTAATGAAAACAAGATGGTTGGTGTATTGGTTGTTAAGTTGTCGGGATCTCAGAGAAGTCCTTGCAGGCTAGGATAAACACCTTGATAGTAATTAAACAGAAAGGAAGTTTGTGGGAGCTTTGACAATCAAAACAAAGGTTGGCACTGGATTCTTGAAGTAATAGATCAAACACGAGGAAGAGTGTTTCCTTTGATTTCCAAATACCGAGAAGTAGGTTGGAAAAACGAGGCGCAGCCAAGTTTTTTTTAACCAACTTCGAGGTGTTTGGAAACAGGAGGAAACACTCTTTCGAGTGTTTGATATAGCTTCTCAAACTATAAATAATTCTTGGAGAAATTCGAAGCAAAAGTTCACAAAATTTTATGATAATTAAGATCACATTTCAAAACCTCCTTCACGGTAGTGCTTTGCTTTGTTTCGGCTTGATGAATTATTAATGAGTTTGAGAATGGTTAGTAAAGCTGTTGCTATCATAATACAAGAAATAAGTCAATCAATATTAGTAATTGTATTTATTTTGTTACATGACAAAATTCATTAAATTATCTTGATGTTGTTATAGCATAATTTAATGTGTCAATTAACCCTGATTGACATATTAATTCAGATTTTGTATTTGCAATAATTTAATATGCCAAACCTGTAGTTATGTTTTGAATGTTCTTGAATAAAGTTTACTTTCTATTTGATTGTGTATAGAAGTGTCATAATATTGTGAACTAACTTGTATTTGCTTCTTATTAAGTACGTTGCATTGCATCTGTATGATAAAATTATGAATTGACAATTGCTTGGGGTAATAAACCTGTATTGTTAAAATTTTGTCAATTCAGAATTCTATTGTTTCCATTAGGAGCATTCTAGAGCCTCACTGAATTGTGCAATAGTGTAGAATTTTCTTTGTGTCAGTACTTGTAAATGCTTCTTAGAATAGTTACTGAAATATATAACTCAAACAGGCCATTTTTATTTGCAAGTAATTGTCTGTTTGTTTGTTGCCCAGAGCTGTACATTAAGCTGGACAATAAATAAAATACCTTTAGATTGGTCAGTTCAAGTGTGAAAATGCCCAAAATTGCAGCCAGCACAGGAATCAACGTGTTAAGTTTGATTGGTCTGCTAAAGTACAATATTTCCCGGTGATAAAGAATTCCTGGAAACATGGTGTCGGGAGTAAAAGTACAGCCTTTGAAGTAGATGCTGAATTTTATCATTGATATCAACCACTGCAGTCTACAAGAGGATTTTAGAGTTCTTCAAATTAAAATTCTATACCAAAGATATTTAGTAACCCACGAGCAAGTAGTTTTAACACTGAAGAGTGATGTGACAGTTACAGAGCATTTAATTGTTTAAAATTTGTTGTGCAGTGTCACATCATTGGCTAACAAGAATAACTTTGTACTGTGGTCGTTCGATAAAATCTCTGTTCATGTGTCATCTTATAGGCTTTCTGGACTGACTATAGCTTAGTGAAATCTTATCATTCCTAGCCAATAAACTTGCAAATGAGTGGCACATCTATCTGAGAGAGCAGTGTTTAAAAACTGGTCATCATAAGCTATCATTAATTGGAAGCTGCTCCTGATGCATCGAGTATTGTCTGTCCAAGCTGCCATATATCTGTAAGTACAGTATAGCAAACTGCAAAACTTAGTTTGAAGCTTTCTAATATGAAAATTACTGCTGCACTTTTCAATAACATGCAAAATTGAACTTCAAAACCCAACTAATGATGTGTGTTTTACTGACATCAATCATGATTATAAATGGAAACTACCAACTAACTGCAAAAAATACAGAAAGCAACAAAGTAGATTAAAATCAGCCAATATAATCACGGCATATACAGTTGTGACCTTTTGACCCTGTTCAGCCCATTGTCCTTGTTTTCTAAGAAATCCACTGAGCTTAAGCACAGATGTTCATGAGTCACAGACGGCAACCGGAAGTCAAATTGTTTTCTTTTTGGAGCATTTTGACACCATCATGTTTGTAACGTCAAGCCACAGACATCCAGCAAGAGCTTTTCCCGTCTGTTGTGGGGAGCAAAAACGCACCAAAAAAGGAAACGTTTGACTTCTGGTTGCCATCCGTGCCTCACGAACGTCTGTGCTTAAGCTCCCTATTATGGTTGGTTGAAGCTGGACCTTCAAGGGTCTGCATGTTTTTGAAAGTTGCAGCATTTTCGAAATATCTTGAACCCCAGTAAACTGTTACTAACAGCTTTACTTTACTCCAATTAGATCCGTCTCCAACACATCCACCCATGGTGAGTGAACTACAACAGTTTTGTGAGGGAGGGGATGGAGGGTCTAAACCTCCTCCTATACTGTTTACAGTGTACTTCCAGTCCCTTCCCCCTGTTATGCAATTGTGCAAATTTTTGTCTTGCCTCCCACTTCCCATCCCCCAACAAAGCCATTTTATCTCAGTTCCTGTCCCCTTCCCAACCACCACCTCTTACTCCTGGGATACTACAAAATCAAGGTTCCAATATTTTAAACACTTAAACAACAGAATAAAATTTCAGCCAATATAATTTAATCAAATTATGAATGTTTTTGGTTGGCAAGTTATATTCGTAAAGCACTGCCCTGTTAACCATTACTAAACCCAAAATCAGAATTGAAAGTTAAGGTGGCCGAACACAGTTTGCGCGCTTTACAGATTCTGTTAGTGATGCTATTAAGCACGCACTAGGGTTGTGGTACGCAAATACGGCAGTCGATAAAGTGATCCCTCAATTTCACATGAAATGAATAGTAAAGTTAAGTTTTGATCCTAAATAACTAAGTTTCTTGTTTCTGGACTCTTTTTCTTTTCTTTCCGAGGAAAAAAATCATTCACTAAGACCTTGTGCATGCTTTTCATCTTTGCCATGAAACCCAATTAAAGCCACGCATGCGCATTTGACCAAAAAATTGTGAATGGTTGTTTACGTGGAAATGAACTGTTTTCTAAGGAACCGCTCATTAGAATTTCGTGACATTTGGCATGAAAATAGTTCCCTAAAAGCGTAACTCGCCTACAAAGAGAAATCTAAATCTAACAGAGGGTATCTTCACAAAACATTTAGATGCAAAATCAATATTTACAGGAGATCTCTCTGTTAAAATTACATGAAAGTAGTGCAACTGTGTCAGTGTTTTGTGTGTTTTTCTGGATACAAAAAATGAAAAAATCTAATGAGTGCATTTTCTAAAAATAAAGGAAACCTACTATTTATGGACGTTTAATAGTTCGCTGCGCTGCCATGGAAACGGCACTTAGCTCAACAAGACGTACAAAAATACATTCCTTCTTGGTTAGTCTTACACCATACCAATTTTGGGCGTCCAGAGGTACATAGTTTCCAAATAACGTCTTCTAACACCTGGGCCAGTTGCTCGAAGCATGGTTAGCGCTAACCCGGGTTAAATACCATGACAACCTATAGGTTTTAATACCTCTTAACCAATGGTTAGCGCTAACCATGCTTCGAGCAACTCAGCCCTGTACACTAAAAAACTGTATTCAGCCAACTTAAGTTCCTGCGTGATCACCACCCCATACAATTATAGCCATGGAAGTGATTTAGAATGTTTTAAAGCAATGGTGAAAATGCACCTGTTCAGGAGAGCGGAAACTAGCCATTTCAAGGATTTTATGACACAACTGTTTTAGAATGTATATATAAATGTATTCAGGTGTGATGGGCATTTAATCCTAATATTTGAGGTAGTGATTTCAAATATTTTATATTATATAATTATTCTTATTTACGATGTTATGTTATTGTAATTATTTTTTTGGCTATTTTCATTTCACTAGGTGTAATCACATTTGATCATATTTACATGTTAATTGGCGCAGTAGAAATATGAAATATTATTATTAATTATTTTCCACTCTGCAGAAAGGAGCCCCAGGTCCCAATGGACCAAATGGCGACCCAGTAAGTTGATTGAATTGCTTTTTAATTCAACTTTAAAATACACTATATGCTTTCTTTACTGATGGACATTCATCTCTGAACAGTGTTAAGTTTTGCCTATAACTAAACAGACAAACAAACAAACAAAAAAATGAAACAAGATTGTTTTAGATTTGTTTACTTCTGTTCCTACATACTATAAGTAGTTTTGGTATCTTAAGTCGCCGGTACACTTTGAAACTTTTAGCTGAAACTTGTGTGCAACGGCGCTGCGAAACAAGTTAATTATTTAGAAAATGCTTGTAAAGGTTACACAATTCAGTGTTTTTTTCTGCAAAGTTCCTTCAATAAAACCTGTCTGTATATCTGTCTGTCTGTCTGTCTGTCTGATCTTACATGTCTGATTATGTTGTTGATATTGTTTTCCTTCATTAGGGTGAACAAGGAGAGCAAGGTCCACCCGGTGACACGGGACCCCAAGGATACGCTGTATGTATCAGTGAGATGTGATAACACTCCAAAGAGCACCAGAATTTAAATTCATATGTATTTCTTTCTCAAATTTTTATGAGAGGTACAGTAAAGGGAAAATGTTTTTAGTCTGCAAAATTCACTTTGCAGTAGCAACATTAGAACAACAACAACAACAACAACATTAACTTTATTTTTACAAACTGAAAAAAAGGCCTTTGTAGCCCGCAGTTAGCAGAGCTATTCTAGGCGGGCTATTTAAACTAAATAATAGTACCAAAAGAAGACTGTTTTGACTTAACACGCCTGATATAAGTATGTACCAATTTCTATTTAATAAAGACTGCTTACTTACTTACTTAGTTGTCATTTGAATGGTCACACCTTAGAATTTATGACTCAAATGTTTGAACCACCTTGTACATCATAACAAACAGCACCACAGGAAAATACTGCTCAGTAGCTTTCATTTGAATGGTCCAACTTTAGGATTTCACCCACAGACTGAAACGTTAAAACCACCTTAACTTGCACAGCATATTAAACAGTTCCACAGGAAAGTACTGCTCAGTAGCTTTCATTTGAATGGTCACCCTTTACAATTTCATCCACAGACTCAAATGTTAGAACCATAATGTACAACATGTTAAACAGTACCACAGGAAAGTACTGCACAGTAGCTTTTATTTGAATGGTCACACTAAAGAATTTCATCCCTAAACTCAAACATTAGAACCACCTTGCATAGCATAAATTCCACAGGAAAGTACCGATCTTTCAGCAGCATTCACTTGTGACAGTTGGATGGTTACGCTTTTGGAGTTTATCCACGTGACTCAAGACTAAGATCTACCATATCAAGTTATCATCAAGCAGAAAAGGCCAGCATGTACAGTGTTAACTTTTGCTCTGTCATTCTACTTGGCAGTGTATTGTCACTGTGATAAAAAATTGCAATGTTGAACACCAATTGTTTTTGTTTTGCAGGGTGCCCGAGGCAATCCTGGACCTAGGGGAGAGCCTGGTGAACAAGGTCCTATAGGAGCAGCGGGCCCTCCAGGGGGAGGGGCTGGCCAATTAACAGTAAGTACCTTTGAAACAGTATCCAAGGATTTGAATTTAAAGGGGATGTGTCGTGGGAATTTGGTGTTATATGAAAAAAATGTTTTTTTTACAACTGAAACCTAATAGCGTAAACAGGGTACCCATGGAATAAATAGGTAGTTATGATGTAGCATCAAGTAAATACCCGAATGGAATAAATGCATATCAGACTGCATTTATTTTATTTATTACCAGGTCATAAAGCATGGATCAATTTTCTGCTTGTCATTTTACGCCCCTGAAATGTCAAGAGAAACGCCCAAATTCAGGGAGTTTAAGGCGGAGAAATAATCCTTTGTAGTGTAATCTTTGTCTCTTTGATCGCTAATTACTTTCCAGATTTTCTTTGATTTCAAAGAATGCCCATATCATTACAGCATGAATGACCTATCTTGTCGTATGTAAAGGTGCGGAATGCAACCACACCATTTTCCAAAAACAAATTCTTTGCGCATCAGATCGCAGATTAGTGATTTATATATTATAACAGATCATTCTTAAACAGCAGGGGCAGTTGTAGTGTAAACAATGTCTAGTGTAACTAAGTGAAGGTATTGTTGTATCATTTTTACTGGAAGGAGCATAATCCCCATGACGCTTCCCCTTTAAATGTTAAACTTAGTGAAGGTGTTGTCACACCATTTTCACCACAAAGGTGTGATACTTCCTCTTTAAGCCCCAGCTAAAAGATGCAATGTTTTCATTTGACATGTTCCTGAGGTGTCATAGAAGTGAACTGTTGCAGAGATGTGTTTGGTCAAAGTTCTATAGTACTGCTCAAATACTTGACAAGATACCTTCCCTCAAGTACACCAAATTGCTTTTATAGCACCAAGAAGAAAATGTTATTTTATAATAAGTGATTTTTCGTGGGAAAAACAAACCATGATCATCACTTTTTAGAGATATCTCCAATTTTTGTTCTGGGTTCATATTTTTAAACTGGTTTTATTGTTTGAGATTGACTCTATTTTTTGGAGACTGGTTTTATTTCATTTTTTTTTTTAAGCAAAATTGGTGATGTGTGTGAATAAGTAAATTATCGTGTGTAGTGAAAAAGGATGTAGTTAATTCTCTATTTGAATTGGCTCAGAAATTAATTTTAATAAACTCTTACCTTCTCTTAGTGAATAAAATTGTCAATTTTCTGGCTCTGTCGCCTTGACATCTTATCATAATTCAAAATAATATCAACACCTTTGCTTTGATTGATGTCCAGCAAACACAACATTGTCCGACTCCTTTGGAGGTGGAAGGTCACATGTTGTTGGTTACAGTTGTAAAAGAAGTTAAATGTTTATCCTTGTATCTAATCTCAGGGTGGCGCCAAAGGACCTGATCCTGAAGCCCCTGCTGGAATCAAGGGCGAAATTGGAGCACCTGTAAGTTGATCAACATGCGTATTCTACTCATTGCTCTGTTTGTATTTCTTGTGGAGCTAGTTGGAAGAATTTGTTTGAACATCAACATTGAATCTTTGGTGATCATTTCCTTAATAATTCCAATGATGTATTTGTTTAAACAAGTAGTGATGTTTTAAGCAGAAATTAGATGCTGGTTTCTACTGGGTCTCGAAGGGCTTACTTCAAAATATCAATAGTAAGAGGAATTTCGAATTGCGTTTACAGCAAAAAAGGTAGTGAACAGTAAAGTTATTTTGTAAAATTTTGGAGGCACTTACTTGTACATTAGTACATCAAAGTGCCTTTTTCTCTTAAAGAGTTTTGTCCAAGATTGTAAGTTCATACAATTATGACACATGCCCTGTATACTGCTAAGATCAGCAATGGTAAAAATTCCCTGTGTGCTGATGAATAAAGAAAAGTGATGTAAAAATTTTAAATCTTAAACCCGGTAATGAAATGCGAAAGATGTGATAAGCAAGCATGGAACAAAGAAGAAAATCTGAGTCCATGATTGGTATATAGGACCTTGAGATGCCACTGATCAATATATTTTTATGCAATTTAGGGTGCGAGAGGACCCCCAGGATCACCTGGAAAACGTGGCCCACCTGTAAGTATTGTATATTTTATGCGAGCATGCAAATTCTCCTTAACTGGTGGGGGTATCTTGTCTAGAAATAGTTGGTAGAATTTGTTTAAACATCAACTGAAGACCTTTCATCTCTGGTGATCATTCCATTTGTTCTTGTGACCTGCATAATGTAATTTTCAGTTTAATATTCCGTCCAAGGTGGATGCTGTAAAGACCAGCTGTCTGTCTAACAAAAGGAAATTAAATTTAACTGCCAACTGCAGAGTTTGTGCACATCTTGAAACCCTTGGATTTTAGGTGTCCTGTTTCAAGGCCTTGAAAACACTTACAATGTGTCTTAGTTAGTCCTTGAATTTCCATTGGTAAAAAAAAAATGGTTAATAAAAATGTCAATGAAAAAAATCATTTCACAATGTGACCAGCTCCCAGTTGGCTTGTAGCTCAATTATTAGTCAGAGCACTGCACCGGTATCGCGTAGGTGATGGGTTTGAATCCTGATCAAGCCTGAATTTTTTTCAGTCTTTCTTTATGGAACTGCTTAAGTTGCATATAGTGTATATAACTGCACAACGCTTTTGAGTTTGAAAGACATGTTTTGGCTTGAACATAAGCCATCTAACTTCAGTTAAATTACAAAGCTAAATGAATCATTTTATAGCTTTGTAATTTAACTGAAGATGGCTTATGTTCAATCCAACACATGTCTTTCAAACTCAAAAGCGTTGTGCTTTTTATTCAAATTATTTCTTGTTTCCTGCTACCGAGCCCCTTTGGTAAACTATCATGTGACCATTTAAAGCTCCGAAGGAAAACACAAAATGACTTGTTAATGACATTGGCATGTACATTACAAAATGACCATGACTTTTATAGTAGCTTGTTGTATGACATGTCCGCATGTCCAGAGAATGGTGCGGCATGACATGGCTACTCTCCTAGGAAGCTATCCTCCATTAAGGGAGTTAGGCTACAAACAAGTGAAATTCTGTTAGAGGTTTCTGCCTTTCAATGGTGGCACTTTGATGGAGTCAGCTGTTTTGATAGTCGATAAAAAGGAAATAACTAAATTAATATGCTGGTCACATTTTTGAGTTACATTTTTAAATTGCTTCTTTGTCAATGTGAAGCCTGGTTGCAAACTGTGTAGTATGTTTGGAAATAAAATGAGTTTTATTTGCATTCCTGTAAAAATGTGAATGCTGTGTACCAAGTAATTAGTTTGAAAAAGGACTGGAGATAATTCAGAGCCAACAGGCCTATTGTTGAAATTTCCTGAATTTGTTATTATTTATTTGTTAGAACTGCAAAATTATATACATGTAACCTTTCCAAGAAATAATTTGCCAATGATATGGAAACCCATGGTTCATTGGCTGTTTGAACACATGCCATTCTAAGTAACTAAAAATCAAGAGGAACAAGATTAAAAAGAAACAATTCAAAACCTTTTGTTATCTGGCTTGCAGCATTGTCATTGTTTTCTTTTATTGCTGGATGGGTAACTTGTTACTTTAGCCTAATCTTGTACTGTTTGATTGGCAAAGATATTTTATACATATATGTAACTGTCTTTTAAAGGGAACCTCCACTCTCACAACAAATTGACGGGTAAGCGTTGTAAATAGTGCCTAAATTCTAAATTTTCGTCTAAAACGTAGAAATGACATTCAGTGTGTTAAAAATTAGATATGATTATCGACAACTTTCGCTTAAATTATATCTTCCTGGGGGCAGCCATTTTGAGTTTTATGACGTGTAATGGTTGCCGCTATTGTTATTCAGCAGAAGTTCTTTTGTGTGAAACAATTAAGCAACCTTGTTATGTCATGACATCCAAGATGGCAGTGCGCAGGAAATTTAAAAGCAAAAATAGCCGATAATCAAATCATGTTTCTTCCGACACTAAATTATTATTTCCATGTTTTCCAATGAAATTTCAAAGAAAATTGTATTTTCAATAATTTAACATTAACATGTTTCGAGAGTGGAGGTTTCCTTTAAATACTGTACGTGTATGTTTGATATGTTATAGTTGTTTTTGTTGAATCACAGGGAATAGGTGGCAAGCGTGGAGTAGCAGGCCCACAAGGAGAGCAAGGACCTGTGGTAAGTTGAATGAACTGATAATAAATGAATTATGTGTCCATGCATGCATGAATGAATAAATGTTTGAACGTATGCCTGCCTGTATGCATGATTGAATGAATGAATGAATGAATGCATTATTTCATGTATGCATGCATCAATGAACCCCTGGGCCCAGTTGTTCAAAGCCCAATTAATTTAAATTTGGGTTAACAAAAACTTTGGTTTGAGTTTAATTACACAGCAATAAAGATTTTTCAAAAAGATTTTTGTCCCTTAGTTTTGACGTTGAATTTTCTTTACCACTAGCTTAACATTAGAGTTTAAAAACAATTTTAATTAGGGAGCTGAAAACCTTGGTTAACTTTTGATCGTGGATTAACGTTAATCAGCTTTCGAACAACCACGCCCTGGTAACTTGATCAGAACTATCGCAAAGAAAAAGAAAGATGTTTTTTAAAATCCTGTTGTGCAGTTCATTCTTTCTTTTAAGTCCCTCTCCAAAGACGAACAATCATGTTTCCCTTGGTTCAAAAAAGCTTTGGTCTAATGTAGATTTTTATGAACAATGATATTTAGAATTGCAAACAACAGCAACTTTAAAAGTTACACAGTAATTTTAATACAGTCAAACCTGTATTAAGCGGTCACCCTCGGGGAATGGCTAAGTGACCGCTTAATACAGGTTGACCGCTTAATACAGGTTGCACAGAATACATCACTTACTTGGTTAAGAAAGTTCGGCGGTAAAATGGTATGACAAAGGAGAGCATGGTATTGAAACAGACTAGTAAAACATTAACGCCACGATTGTGCAGCTCATTAGAAGCTCAATTGCCTGGCACGCTATTTGTTACCATATTTAAGTGGTATCCTTTCACAAGGTGACCGTTTAAAACAGGTCAAGACAATAGAAACAGCTCGCTGGGACTTAGTATAGGGTGACCGCGACCGCTTAATAGAGGTGACCGTTTAATACAGGTCAGAATTACAGTAAATAAGGGAAGTAATTTTCAGGACTTTGACAACTGACCGCTTAATAGAGGGTGACCGCTTAATACGGTGCCGCTTAATAAAGGTTCGACTGTACCAGTTTCTTTGAGAAGGAACAGTCTGAAATTTTTTTTTTCAGACTTGCAAGTTTTTGACCTGTAGCCTGTTTACAGAGTCTGGGAATATTTCTTTCCTGAAAGACTCAAACAGGATGGCTTTAGTATTTAAAACATTTATCGTCACTGAAAATGATGGAAGAAACAGCTTACCAAATAGTTAGGTCCAAGTGCATCGCTTTAATGAGCTGCGCTTGGATGCCTTTTCATTCAAGAGCCTCCATTTTAGATGCGGAAGTGCATGTTACCGTGACAAGAAATTCCTTGCAATTTTAGCTCAGTGACAATGCGATGCTCAATACTCTCCATGCTGAAAACAATTCATTGTGACTTCAACCAGAGAGCAACAACTAGCCCTGTTTGTTTTAGCTCCACGGAATTACAGTTTAATTCATTTTATTCACCTCATTAGGGAAGGAATGGTCGGCCAGGACCGCCTGGACCATCTGGAGCAGATGGTACAGATGTAAGTACTGTCAGTGAAACTGCATTTATCACGAAAATCTTAAGTTTATGTTACAGGATTTGTATGGGTCAAGGAAGACCTGCAAAGTCATGGAATTTTATAATTTTGTTTTCCATGCCTGGAAAGTCATAGATTTTAATTGTGGGTCATGGAAAGTCATTGAAAATGATCTTTATAGAAAAAAAATCACTAAGAAAGGGAATAAGAAAGGGAATAAAAAAGGAAAAAGATGAACAATTAAAAACAAATGAAAAGGAACCACGAAACAGATTTTCACTCAGTAGAAATAAACACTGCGCATTTTGACACCGTTAAATGTGAGTGCTTTGTCATGCAAAACTTCAACTTCAACTTCAACTTCTAAAACCTTAGTTACAAAAAATAAACACATACACAACCTGCATAATAGCAAAGGCTAATTGAGGGGGGTTGTGCAAATTAGAAAAGGTCAATGGAATTAGTCATGTATTTTTAAAAGCCCAAAAGAGTACGAACCCTGTGTTAACATTTATATTTTTCTCACTGTTTGCCATATATTTCCCATTCGTTTATGTAATGTTTAAAACATAAGCAGCAGTGTTTTATCGGGCCGAGTGGTTTTAGACCCAATAAAACACATGCTGCGAGCTTTTTAAACGGCTTCAAAAACATTCCTGGAAAAGCATGTGTCAATAGACTTCATAACAATGATGCTTTTGTGAACGTTGGAAATTATCATACAAGAAACACAATAAACACTGCATACTAATAAGGAGGAGGTTTTATAAGGTTTTAAAACCACTGCACGTGATGTTTTATCCACCATTTGATAGGTCAATGGGCTTATGAATTATTAAATAAATGTGTTTTTTGAAATGCTAAGAAAACTGTCTTTATCTTGGTGATCATTTCGGATATTCTCATGACTTATTTGTTTGATTAAGTAGTAATATTGTAAGGAGAAATTAAATACTCCAGGTACTGTTTAGGTTCTTGAAACAAAAGTTTATTGGAATGTGCTGCAACTGCTTTACCATTGCATCATTTTACAGGGTGAACCAGGAGAAAAGGGAGACATAGGAGAGGCTGGCGCACAAGGACCACCGGTAAATATTCTGACCTTTTTTTAGTGGCATTAGTGGCAAAGTTAATTCCTATTTCTGGGTTAAGTATGTTGTACTGGATTTTTTTTCTTTGACAATAAAGTTGATGGAAACTTGAAGCTTTGGCTTCCATCCCAGAGGCTTTTTTAGCATGAACGATTAGGTTGAGAGGACATGTACACTTTGCTTTTTTGAGAATTTGAATTACTTTTAGAACTAATTTGACTCCAACCATTTGAATATTAAATGTACAGATTGTTAATGAAACTAAAACTTTAATTCAAATAACTCAAAGAAGCCAAGTGTTTCTTAGATATCAATTTACCGATGTTTGAGTCTGCTTTCTGTGCTATGTGCGTAGAGTTAAAGCTTTTTCATGTTAGGTAAATTTGAGATTTCAATCGCAAATAATGCAATTTGTGAACGGCAGTGAAAAAAAAAAAAACTTTTTCAAGTGTGGGAGATTTTTTCTTAATAATTATTTTACACATCAAATTAAAAAAAAATGTCTCAGCTCCCTCCTCCTCTCTTTGTAAAATGAAATAGTGAAACTACGGCTGGAGAACATTTTATTTTGGCTTGTGAAACCAGAAATGTTACTAGCCACTGGGCTAGTGGGCTGAAAAGTTTACTTAGTCTCTAGCCCAGCTTAGGGCGAATCAGGAGAGACCTAAAGATGTTGTAGGGCATTTACTACAAGTTCAAATCACACTAATGTGTTGTTGTAGAAGTAGTGGGGGAATCTTTACCTTACTAGGCAAAGATCCTTTTGAAAAACTGGAAAATAAACAGTTTGTAGTAATTACTGAGAGCGTGGACTAGAACTAGTCAATAAGCGAATCTTTGCTGACGTCATTGTTTACATTTTTCCTCATTAGTATACGAATTAACTCATAGAAGCCGTGGCCATATATATGAACTTAATGCGAAAGTTGAAAGAGCTGATTAAGTTGAGCAATTTGTGCAATTTTCAGCTCTTTGCAATCAATATTGAAGGAAATATCAGCCATCAAAAACTGCAAAATTGCTGGGTGGCAAAAAAGTTGATGAGCCATACATTCTCTGTAAAAGTTCGAGTTTTTAGAAGAGAATTTCTCCGAAACCATTCGATGTATTGGGCTCAAACTTTTAGAGAAAACTGAAACTGTTATACCCTTTGAATATTCAGAGTTTTTATTTTATTAGCGTCATCAAATACTGATAAGCATATGTTAATGAGGCAAAAAGTGTAAACAAAGATTCGCCTATTAGATGGGCCCTTGACATTCCAACTTGAATTATAACAAAAGTGTGGCCAATGATAGAACCAACCACGGAACAAATCCATCTAGCAAGCAGAGTGGAGACTTGAACCCTGTTGCCTGCAGAATGGCTGGTATAACTTAGTTTTTGTGATTATTTCTATTTTTCCAGGGTCCTGCTGGTAACCCTGGTATAGCCGGTGAAGCAGGGTTCAAAGGAGACAAGGTAAGATAAATTCTGATAACTTGTAACCTGCCAAAGTGTTACCGGCGGATATTTCTCCACACTGCATTGCAAGGCTTTCAATGCATCCATGAATTACTGTGTATTTCAATAGCATACAGACTGTGAGCTTCAACCCAACTAATGATTTGTGTTTATTACTGCTGTCAATCACAATTGTGGCGAAATCGAAATCTGCCAATCGCGGCACACAAACATGAACGATTGACTCGGTTCAAGAGCCAAACATTTTTGTTTTCTTAGAGGTCCGCTGTAGTGATTAATGGCAGTGAAAAGCATAACGTTTGGTTGAACCTTGAACTTCAGAGTCTGCTCACTGGTGGTTTTGCTTTCCTTTTGTAACCTACTTTGATCAAGCCATGCATTTTAAGTAGTTTTACTCACCTTGGGAAATGTATGTTTTGTTTGCAGGGACCACAAGGGTTTAAGGGAAACAAAGGAAATCAAGGCGTTCCTGGAGATAGGGTACATGTCAACCCTTTCTAGGCTGAGCTTTTTTTCATCTTTTGTGGCTGCAAGTGGGTGGGGGATCCCCCCCCCCCCCCCCTTTCAGTAACGCCAAGAACATTAAGCGCTATGACAATGTACTTGGAGGGTAGATATAGTATTTCAAAAGATGTTTCCTTTGAGGTCTGCAATGTGAAGTAATGCATCATGTTTAGAAACATGGGAATTACAGATGTACATCATGATTTCCATATCGCTTCCATCTTTTATTTCTGGATCTCACCTAACATCAGAAAACCACCCAACTTTTTCAAAAAGTAACCAAAACCAATAGAAAAGAACTCTCAAATGAGCTAAAAATATGAAATTTACTATAACAATAAGTTAATTTTTGTTCATTACAAACAAGAATGTTCCTCAAATTCTAAGCAGATACCTGATTGGGATCCAATATAATTTTGTAACAGGCAAGCGTTTAATTCCCTTTCGTTTTATGGTCTTGATGATGGGATCAAGCTGCAACATCTTTGTTAATACGAATATTATTTCCTTTTTCTGAAAAAAAATTGCCTGTCAAACTTTGGTTGCTGGGGTAAGATCAAACTTGTTAACATTGGAGAAGCTGTTAAAATATCAGGAAAATTCACCTTGGGTGATCATATCCCTAATTCTCAAGACCTCAGGGGTTGAATAAGCATTGATATTACCAGGAGAAATTTGATGTTGATCACCGTTAGGGTTAAAGGATAACTTTGATATTCTTGATCCTTTTCAGGGTAGTGATGGTGATCCTGGAAATCCTGGTTATGATGGCAACCCTGTAAGTAGCCATGCTCAACCCATATGAACAGCATCTTCTCCTTGCTGTTTTTAACACAGTTCAGCCTGTGTTAAGCAACAACAACAACTGAGCTACAGGAGACTCGTGGGAGCTTTTAATGGCCTTAGCTCCCACGCGTCTCCTGTAGCTCAGTGGTAGAGCATCTAAACTAGTATTCTGAAAGTTCTTACGTTCGACTCCTGATAAGAGCACTCGCATTTCTTTTTTCCGAGTACGCCTGTGTCACTTTCTAGAATGATACATCATTCTCAATAACAACTTTATTTCACATTTTCTTGCATTTTCAAAATGTTCAAATGTTGTTATTTGTTAGACTTAACCCTTTCCCGACCAAGAGTGCCATATGGCACAAGACGCAATTATGAGCTCAGTATTTGGTCAATTTGTGTGAAATTTGCACAACCAAAAGATCTTTGAAACATCTATAAATTGAAGGCATAAAATCATGCCCCCCTCCTATATGAGACTTGATTTACCACCCCTCAAACTTTTGGATTTTTTTCCCTTTGTACGTTAAGGGTCCAGTTGATATCTTACAACAAGCAATGCACTGAGAGCTGTACATTAAGCTATAGTTTAGGGGGATACCCAGTATGTACAACGAATAAGAAAATTTTCAAAGTTTTTCTTCTTTCGTTTTGGACTTTTCTCACTCTAATATGTGACCTCCTCCATCTCTGTTGGTGTGATTTATAGCACACTCCTGAAAATACCTTTTAAATGGTATATCACATGTAGTCTCCCAGTTCATAGTTAACGATTTAGAAAAATTTGCCATTTCCCTCGGTCGGGAAAGGGTTAACATATAGAATATACAATTACACTTTATACTGAATATGATGTTATATATAAGGAAATGCCTAACAGCTAGATAACTGCAAGGTTTTCTAGCTAGCAGCTAGTTCTTTGCAAGTAGTTTCTGAAGTGCAGGACATCATAATGTACAGTATAATAAACAGTACCACAGGAAAGAACTACTCAGTAGCTTTCATTTGAATGGTCACACTTTAGGATTTCATCCAGAGACTCAAAAGTTAGAACCACCTTGTACAGCATAATAAACAGCACCACGGGAAAGTACTGCTCAGTAGCTTTCATTTGAATGGTCACACTTTAGGATTTCATCCACAGACTCAAAAGTTAGAACCACCTTGTACAGTATAATAAACAACACCACAGGAAAGGACTGCTCAGTAACTTTCATTTCATTTTTGCCATACTCAAGGATTTCATCCACAGACTGAAAGCGAGAACCAGCTTGTAAATTGCAATAAGCAGTGCCATAGGAAAGTGCTGCTCAGTAGCATTCGTTTCATTTGTCATACTTAAAGATTTTATCCACAGACGCAAAGTGAGAACCACCTTGTACAGCATAATAAACAATATCACAGGAAAGTAGTGAGCCCTCAGGAAAAATGAATCCCGAAAAAACAGGGCCTTTTTGTGTACAACAAAGAATAGAACAAATTCACATAACATTACAATTAGATACAGACACCTTAAAACAAAAAAAGAAAATCAAGAAAAAAAAAAAACAGATGGAGGAGAAGAGACAAAAGTGATCTCCCTCAGGAGTTCATTCTCTGGGTGCCAGAGTACAGATGGCGTAAAATAAAAGACAGAAAAAAATTAGAATTCCTAGTTAGTGGACAGTCTTCTCACGTTAATTTTGTTGCGGTTTTCAGGGAGAAACTGGCTTGATAGGTGCTCCAGGAAAGCGAGGTCGAGCAGGGCCAGTGGGACAAAGAGGTCCTGAAGGACCACCCGGTGAACAGGGTGTCCCGGTATGCTCTCTTCATTATTTTTAAGTTGTTATCAAATAATTTGCAGTATAAGACTTGTAAATGTATGCACAGACAGTGGATTCGGATTGGCCATTCTTTTCTGAAGACCATTAGAACAGTAGGGACAAAACATCCCTTCTAGGGGAGGCAGGAACCATAGGTGGTCCAAGCGCGAAATAAGAGGAATAAATGACACGTACGCGAACGTGACTCTTGCCCACACCGCTCAAAGGCAAAAGTCACGTTCGCGTACGTGTCATTTATATTATTCCTCTTATTTCACACTTGGGCTGCCTGTGCAGGAACGGAACACAAAATCATGCACGAAATCATGGCCTCTTTTGGCTGGCATGGTGATCAATGGATTAAGATTGTATTTTTCTTATGATAAAGGTGATTTCAATAAAGTTATTGTTGTTATTGTTATTATTATTAACCTGGAATGGAGATAAATTGCTGCTTAAATTGCCAATAAAATTAATGATACAATTTTCGTTTGAAAAATATTCGTTTGAATAAAGTTATTGTTGTTATTGTTATTATTATTAACCTGGAATGGAGATAAATTGCTGCTTAAATTGCCAATAAAATTAATGATACAATTTTCGTTTGATTCTTTGTCAGGTGAGTTGAAAAACGTGCTTAGAATGTTGTGTATAAAAGTGACCAAATGAAGGAGAATGTAATGTGGCCATCAGCTTCCTGGAGAGTCACCCATGCTTGTTTTAGCTTTGAATGTGGCGTTAATTTCTTCAGGAATCATCTGCAGTTTTACACTTCATTTTGTGATCAAAGCATAAAACTTCCCTGTTTGTTAAACAAATTGAATCCACAAAATATCCAGCAGGTCTGAGCCGAAACAACAAAAGTAAAATGTACTATATTTCAGTTATGCTCCAAGCCCAAAAGGTAACTAAGGGATATTTTGCGAGATTACACCTGGGGCAAAATGCTGACCATCTTAGTTACATCTTATTCTTTTTCTTGGTAGGGTGCCAGAGGGTCGACTGGACCTTTAGGATCCCCTGGTGTTCCCGGAGCTAAGGGTGACCGCGGTGAACAAGGAGTACAAGGTGACCCAGGAGAGACAGGTGAACAAGGACCTACAGGAGAGGTAGGACCCAAGGGTGAGGGTGGAAGAAACGGCGACCCAGGAAGAAGTGGAAGCCCTGGAGTGAAAGGAAACATGGTATGTATTGTAACCCTTTAACCCCTAATATCAAAGAACAAATTCTCCTATCTTGTCCCCATACCTTTCTTATAAGAGGACTGTGGAGAAGTTATTAAAATAATTATCAAGAAAATTCACCTTGGGTCATCATATCCTTAATTCTCATGACCTCAGGGATGGAAGAAGCATTGATATTAGAAGTAGAAATTTGAAGCTGATCACTGTTAGGGCTTTATGTGTTAAACAATGTTTATTTGAAATGGTGCATGGAAAAATGTGCCCAAGTCACCTTTTATTATTTTTCGTTTGATTCAAGTTTCCGATTAAGAGTAATAATTTATTATAGATTTAGAAAAGGTCAAAACTGTTATACTCAAACAGGACCCACTAAACCACAAAATAGATGGTGGTCTCGCCCCCCCCCCCCCCACACACACACACACACACTCCTTTGTCAACCTCAAAAGATGGTGTCTTTGTTCATAGCCACCCCTCTATCAAGCAGTAAAAATGACAATGAGATTCAGACCTCACTTTTTCTTGTTTATCTAGCAATGCTGACTCTTGTTAGCAGAATATTTCTGTGTCAATTCAAATTTTAAAGCCACAATTTTTGTTGGTAATGAGATAGGTGGTGTCTTTGATCCCCCCCCCCCCCCCACCCCAACCACCACCAACAACACCCCAGACAAGGTGGGTCCTCTTTGAACAAAAACTTGACTTGTTATGACAGTTCCCTAGCTAACAAGTTGTTGTAGTTGTTGTTGTTGTGTGTCTTAGTTTATGTAGTCCATCATGGAAAAAAATATCGAAATATGAAAATTCTTGGCTATTTTTATGTTGTTGCATCTTAAAATTTGCTGAAGACACTAATAGGCTTTGATCCTTCCAAGCATCATTTCCTGGCCAATGGGACTTGACAGATTTCCCGTAAAACAATTTTTAGATCACCTGGACTCTCAGTAATGTAGATGAAATTTCTTGCAGTTGAATTTTTGGAGACCACACCCAAGGTTAGAAAAAGAAAGAAAAATTTGTTGTGGTGTGTTTATGTCCTTCATAAAATGTCCCATCAGGAAATTTCACATCTGAGTCGTGCAGTGGTGACAAAGAAATGTACCAAAAAGTGTAATGCATCAGGGTTGTCGCTAAGCGCCGGCTGCCGGCGAAATTCGCCGGCTGGGAAAGAGGTCATCGCCGGCTGAATTTTGGGTGGCAAGCACTCGGTTAAAACGGCAATAAACAGTTCTTTAGTTACCCGCTAGCAATGGTTCGATTTAGAATAATATATTTTAACTGAAAAGGTTGAATAAACTCCTGACTACCTTGAGTATCGATGACATAAAGTAATTGAAATAAAGTCTTGTTTCGAGGACTTGTTTACCGTGTCCTCTTGCCGTTTTCTGCGTCCGCCATCTTGTCAATACGAAGCTTGGTAGCCCCCGCATTCAAGGCGTTGCGAAAGATTGTGAACGAGTTTGTTACCAGGTGTTTGTGTCAGATCGGAAAAAGAAGAAGTCTTTCTCTGTAGCATGACACAGAAAAAAAAACATGAAGGAACTTCACTGGTTAAATTTTATTGTTTATAACATGTTTATGCCCATGAATAGCAAGAAGAACTGGGCAAACGGAGGAACAACTGAACAAACCAGAAACCAAAAACCAGAAACGTAAACGGTCCGCCGAGTGCTCGCCGGCGAAAACGAACGAACTAGAAACCGAGTGAACGAACCTGCGAAACTGGATGAACAGCTGAACGATCGTCTGGACAGCTCTTTTGTTTGCAGTTCTAAGCATTTATAAGAATCAATTTTCTGATATTCTAGTGGAAACTTAAAAGCACTTATCTTTTCGGAACGAATGGAAAGCGATGTAGCTTTCGTTCTCATTACTTTAATGTTAAGTAAATATTGAAAATCTTACGCACGTATTTTCATTTTTAATGTTAGAGTATACACGGCATTCATGAAAAACGGATTTTAGTTAGATTAGATTAATTGTAGTTAGGTTTTGAATTTTGTTTAGGAGAGTTAGGTTATTTCTAATTTTTATATTCCTGATGGATTTTACCGTGTTTAAATAAAGAACTATTCTTCTAGTGAGCTCACTAAAAAGAGAATTAAGAAAACAGCATAGATTGACGAGCTGAAGTAAAACAAAGCACTGTCTGCTCAGAAGGTCAGAACAGACCTGGTAGAGAGTTCAAGGAACGCCAAACAACGAAAACCTCACGAAGGAAATATGGAAACGTAAAAGCGAGGGAGAAAATTTTGAATAAATTCAGGGTGAATCTCTGTACCACACGTTTCAAACTGCAGCACCACAGCTGACCTTCTCTTTAATGGTTGTTTCTTTTTGCATAAAAGAGCCCCTAGATTTCACCAGAGTGCACCAAATTGAATTAAAATTTTGAAAATTTCCCGGGGAGGCCCTCCATACCCTCCTAATGGGAGGGGGCGACCCTCTCCCATACCTACCTTTCCGTCGGCTACGCCGACTGCAGAAGGCACTTCGCGCCTTCTTTAGCCGGCTCAATTTCTCAGCTAACCGGCAGACAAATTTCTTAGCTACAACCCTGATGCATGTGCAGAGTTGTTGTTTTGGTTATTAAGCCTATTGATTTTTTGATGTTCTCCTTGCTGTCGCCGTCGTCGTTGCTAAAGCTCCCTAATAAAGAAGTTCAACTGTACCTTTGGAAAATGTTTCATTGGAAGTCAACCTAGCTAAAAATAATTTAAACCTGAAAGTTGAAGTTTTGATGTTCACCACACAACTTTTAATTACAAGTCAAACAAAAATGTGAAATGGAAAGTCTTAAGGAAACCTCAAGGGAAACCAGAATTCAATTTAAATCAAAGATCATTTTGATGCTGTTTTTTTTTAGGGTGCACCTGGTGCGACAGGGCAACCAGGGCAGGCCGGAGCTCCAGGAAGTGCTGTAAGTATGGAGTTCACCTATACAAGTCTGTGTAAATTATTTATTATGACGGCACTGGTCAATTCAGGAGCACCCCGCAAGATCATTTTAGCAAAATACTTAAAATGTTGTCTCCTGTGTACCAAGAGCGTTCTATGTAATGTTTAAAACACGGGCAGCAGTGTTTTATCGGGTTTAAAACCACGGGGCACAGCCCCGTGGTTTTAGACCTGATAAAACACTTGCTGTGAGTTTTTTGAACTGCTTCAAAAACATTTTTGGAAAAGCGTGTGTCAAGAGAGTTCATAACAATGATGCTTTTGTGAGCGTTGGAAATAAGCATTTGAGAAAAACACCACATACTAAAGAGGGGTGTTTTATCAGCTGATAAAACACTGCATACTAATAAGGACGAGGTTTATCAATATAAAGTCACTGCACGTGATGTATTATGGACCATTTGATAGGTCAATGGGCTTATGAATTATTGATGAGTTTTTGAATGCTTTGTAAGGACAGTGTCTTCTAATACCCATTCTGAAGTATTTTTGTGCAGTTTTTGACTGCGCGGGAAGAGCAGATCTTAGCAAGGGCTATTGGAATCCTAAAAGTAAATTGGGATAACCACACATTTTTCAGAAATAATAGAGCAACAATAATTCTAAAAGGCATTAAAATACAAAGAAATGTATGGAGGTTTATTTCCAATATGAAGCTTAATTATCTCTGAAAATTGCATGGTTATTCTTTATTTTCTTTTCAGATTCCAAAAACCCTTGCCAAGTCCTACTTTTTCCATGTAGTTATAAACCGCACAAAAATATCTTTGCTTTAGCAGCTGTTACAAGACCCAAGTATCTAGGACTGTAGACAGTAGCAAAGGAGGCATTGCCCTTAATAAAGGGGTTAATGATGGTGATGATGACTGCAGCGTCATCCCTTTGTTTACTATCAAACCAATTACCAGATTGTAATTCTCAATCTTTGACATGTAGTGAGTGTGTCAAGTCAAAGTCAAGTCAGGGTGGCCTTTACATAATCATTATTTGTGTTGTCTTCTCCGACAGGGTGTACCTGGTGCTCAAGGACAATCTGGTGCTCCTGGAGATAGGGTAAGTCAAACATACAACCTCTCCTAACCTGCTACAGGCATTTATTATATCTCAGGTTGGGAGAAATTGTTTATAAATCAAGCAGGCACAATTCAAGTTTGGTTGTCATTCCTCACATTCTCACAACCTGTGTGCCTGGGCTTGTATTTACGTTGCAAGAAGCAACTATAAGCTTTCTACTTCAGGAGCTTAAAAAATGGTAATACATTTATTTTATTTATTTTTTTATTTATTGAACAGCCCCAATATCACCGTGTATTTTCACCTCACTGTCCTCCATATATTTCTTATGCTACTAGTTGGGAGAATTTGTTTAAAATCAAGACATTCAATCTTTGGTGATCATTTCCTCCATGACCTACACATTTGATTAAGTAGGGATATTCTAAGGAGAAATTAGCGTCTGATCACTGTTGGGACTGTAAAGGCTGATATAGACCGTACAACTTCTGCTCACAACTGTCTCATGCGATTTCTAGAGCCCGCACTGGTCGCATCACATGAACAATCACACACAACTCTCGTCACTCAACATTGCCTATACCTACGATAATCATAGGATTTTAAAACATGTTTTAAATCCTATGACATTTTTTGTGATGTACACGACACAGTCGTAAGCAGGTTGTAGGTTTGATTTACATGAAACAATTCGTGCCGTTGGCCTGTCGTAAGCTTGTTGCATGCGACAAGCATCTGTTGAAGACTCTTGCTGTGTTTTTTATATTGGCTAATAAAAGAAGTCAACCATTAACCTTCCACTAGTTTTTGTAAAAGTTGGATAATGATGTAATCTGTTCTGTTCTGTTTAAAGATTATTATTATTATTATTATTATTATTATTAGTCCACAGTACATATCCTGTAGCTTTCTGTTAGGTTGTAACACCGCAAGATCTCTTGAAATGGACAGATGTAAATGTTAGAACCATTTTTTGAAGCATTAATTGCAATCACTACCACAGCAAATAACTGAACAGTTTTGGCAAGACGGGCATAAGTGTGTTATTGTTGTTATTGTTGTTTTTGCCTTGTATATTGGCATACTTACTTCCAGTCTTTTTGTGTTGGATATAAGGGAACTTAAGCACAGATGTTTTAGAGCCACGGACGGCAAACAGAAATTGAATTTTTCCCTTTTCGAAGCGTTTTCATGCCATCACGTTTGTAACGTCAAGGCACGGTCATCAACAAGAGCATTTACTGTCCGTGGTAAGGAGCAAAATGACACAAAATAAGGAAACATTAGACTTCCAGTTGCCGTCCATGGCTCATGAACGTCTGTGCTTAAGCTCCCTATTCTCACTCAATTTCTGCATAGTATTATAATTATTTTGTAAAATATTAATAAGATTTTGTAAAATTTAACTATAAAAAATTGCAATAATGAAGAAAAGTTTAAAAAATTTAAAACCATCTTGGTTAAAAGTTTAAAAGCGACGATGTTTCGACGTTTGCTTGTCAACTAAATCAGCCTTCGATAGAAGGCTATCGAAGGCTGATTTAGTCGACAAGCAATTCTCTGTTCTGAAGAAATGTAGATCAAAGTTTGATTGCCTAATGTTATTCATTAAGGAATTGAACCCTGAGTTAAATACTCAGAAAGACTCTATTCACGCCAAACTCTTAACATGACTCTGCATGCGAATATTATTATAACATATTTTTGCTTTTCTTTTTGTCTCTTAGGAATTCTTTTACATTTATGCTCGTTTTCATTTCACTCATGAATCGTTGACTTGATAATGATGTTAAGCAAACCTTGAAATGTCGTCGCTTTTTAACTTTTTAACCAAGATGGTTTTACATTTTTTAAACTTTTCAACATTATCACAATTTTTTATAGTTAAATTGTTCAACAAATCTCTTCTTCTAAGATTTTGTAAGTTTTCAATATTGTAATAAAATTGATTATGTGTTAACCCTTAGCAATTCAGTTTTATACTGTCATTGATGTATTAATGAGCATGTATCTATCTATCCAATAGGGTCGAACTGGTGCAACTGGTTTACTAGGACAGAAAGGAGAAAAAGGAGGACAGGTGAAAGATCTTAGCTCAATCAAGTTTGTAATAACATTACTTCATTACTAACCAGCTTCAAAATGTGAAGCTCAATCCTCTAACCTTTTCAAATTCATTTTGTTTGTATTCTAGGGCCCACCTGGTTCACCAGGCCCCACTGGACCGACAGGCCGCAATGGAAAACGGGTAACAAGAGAGAGATTTAATAAATAGAAGAAAGATCCTTGCAGTTAGTATGCAACTTAAGCAGTTGCGAAAGGAAAGATTTTTTTCAGGCTTTCCTTTCGCAACCCCTTAAGTTGCTTTAACTAACTGCAAGGATCTTTCTTCTATTTGATCTTTCATCTGCAGTTCAAAATGTATGTTTCATATATTGACATTCAAGAGAGAGATTATCAGTATTACGTTTACAGCAAATGACAAATGGCAGAAATGACCATGTGACCATGGTTACCCTGTATTTTCTGATCGCTGATTTCAACTGTTTTCTCAGCAAAATTGAGTAGTTTTGTGTTAGCATCAAAGGTCAGATTTATTTTTGCACTATTCTCATCTGTTGATCAGAAGGGATTTGCTAAAGCAAAGGCATAGCAAAAACCAGGAAAGGTTTATTACTCGATGTTTCGGGGTCATCGTGACTCCATTATCAAGAGACTAGTTTAAGAACACGCAAATAAGGAAAGATACAAGAAAAGCATAAATTAGAATGAACGGCTTAAACAAACACCTTGGCGCGGATGGAATCCGTTTGCACGTTCAGTGTACTTATTTTTTCAAGAAAACATGAACTTGAATGTCACATTTGCCATTTGCTGTAAGCGCAATTGTAAATCTCTCTAATATCACGACTAGATTTTAACAGCTTTATTCTAGTCGTGATGTGCATTTGGGTTACTGTTAAGTTTCCAAAGGTGTCCCTTTTCTCTAAGTTCAGATTAAAGTACTACATTGTCTTTTTTTTGTTGATTCTGGTGTCCTTTTAGAGGGACCAGTTGGTCTTTGTATTTAAACATCTCTAGCAAGTTGGTTATTAGCGTAGAATATGTTGTCTGTAGAAGAGAGGTGGCTATAATTTGGGGTGGTTTCACTATGAGCAAATAGACAAGCTGGTGGAACTTTGAGTTGCAGAAGAAAAACATGACCATTGTAGAGCGCTATTTGGCTGTAGGAGACAGGTAGCTGTCAGTGGAGTATTTGAGTGAACGTGTCTGGAGAAAACATGGCTGTTCAGTATTCAGGGGTACATGTTAGGGGGAGATGTCAACAAGAAAAAATAAATCAGGGAATTTTAAGAGAATATTTGAGTGAATGAATTGGTGAATGGCACAAGAAACACGTCCATGAACTAGAGGTCGCCATTACGGGAAGGTTTCCCTGAGAGTATAGTCTATAGTAAAGTGCCAAAAGTCAGGAATGTTATTGTGCCTATGATTAAAATATTTGTGTGTTATCCAGGGTTCTACTGGACCAGATGGCCCCCCTGGACCCAGTGGTGCTGTAGGACCTCAGGTAAATAATGTGTACATGTAGTTGGTGTTATTTACCCCTTTTCCTTCTCTAAGCAAATTAGCTCTTGCAATACATGGAAGAATAAAGAGCGCCACAAGAAAGTGCTGCTCAACAGTTCTGATTTGAATAGTCACACTTGAGTATTCCATTCACAGACTCAAAACTTAGATCCACCACAGGAAAGTATTGCTTTGTAGCTTTCACTTGAATGGTCACACTTGAGAATTTCACCCGTAGACTCAAAAGTTAGAACTTCCTTGTGCAACATGATAAACAGCACCACAGGAAAGTACTGCTCAGTAGCTTTCATTTGAATGGTCACACTTATGGATTTCATTCACAGGCTCAAAAGTTAGAACAGCCTCGTACAGCATAAAAAACAGCACCACGGGAAAGTACTGCTCAGTAGCTTTCATTTGAATGGTCACACTTTAGGATTTCATCTACAAACTCAATTTAAAGTTAGAACCACCTTGTACAGCACACACACAAAAGAGAAGTAAACAACACTAGAGGAAAGTTTAATGTTCAATAGCTTCCATCTGAAAGGTCATGGTTTGGGAATTTGTCCACAGTCTCACAAGTTACATAATAAACAGCACCACAGGAAAGTACTGCTCAGTAGCTTTTGTTTTAATCGCCACACTTTAGGACTTCATCCACAGACTATAGATGTTTCTATAGGTGTTTCTCACTCGTGGGCAAAAATGTCTTTTTGGTGTTATGCTCACTATATTGACAATTCTTCAAAACTCTTTTTTATTTCTAATTTTTTTTCTTTTCCCCACATGCTTCATCATATTGTGTGTAATTGTGCAGTTCCAGGAAAAAATCCATACCCACCTAATGTAAGGTCTTCAGAAATTCCTAGGGGGAGGGGGGTCTTAAAAGTCAAAATTTTAGAAGCAATGTATGAAGCTAAACTGGAATATTCCTTGGAGGAGGGGGGTGCAAAACAAAGAACCTTCTGTGGAGGGAGCATGGATATTTTCTGGAACTGCACATTATAAAGTGAATGTCTTTTCAGGGTCCTCCTGGTCGGCGTGGCCCTCCTGGAACAGATGGAACACCAGGCCAAAAGGCAAGTTTGGATGATGGTAGTGTTAATTTTTATTTGCATATTACGCCAGGTAAGCTTCATCCTACAGGTTTCTTGTAAACTGGAAAAGTGGCAAACCATAATTAGGCCGGGTTTGTATGCGTCATGGAGGTCCTGGGAAGTCATACGATTTCAATATGTTGTAAAATCCTGGCCATGGTGAATGAAATCTTTTCATGAACATTGGTAAAAAATGTTGTCTCATAATCTGTCCACTTGTGCATTGTCTCAGGATGCATAGTGGCTGTTTATGTTCTTGACTGCAGATTTTAAAAGTAGAGCAACATGCCATTTTCCCATCAAAACTGACAATTTTGTTTTATAGCGCGACATTTTAGGATTTCATAAGGAATGGATTTTGTCGTAGGGTTATGAAAAGGCATGAAATTTTATGAAACAAATAGTGACACGAACCCCGCTAACCGTATTCACGAGGAACTGAGGAACTGCTAGCATGCCTGACTGTGGAATGCTACAGTTTGTAATCATGGTACTTAGTAAAGAGGTGAACTGGACTTCTTTACTTGACAGGGACAAATGGGATCACCTGGAGAGAATGGAAGAAATGGAGCAAAGGGTGACAAGGTATTAATATTGTTTAATGTTATACTTGTTCACTATTGTTACCCTCTTTGGCGAGATGACAGTGTGGGTTCGAATCCCACTCCTGACGTCATGTAGTGTTGCAAGAACACACAGAGACTGAGACTGAACATAAATTCATGATCATAATTTCTGATCATGAATTATTAATGAGTTTTTGAAGGAGAAAGAAAAGATACAAAACTTAGAGCTATCATCTTACATTTGATAATTTGAGTGATCGCAAGATAGTCATGGTTTTCTATGATTCCACAATCTGCATGGAAAAGAAGCTACAAAACGCTTTTATAAACTTAAGCTAAAAAAATGAATTATTGTTGTCAGTGGGCATAAATTCCATCTAAGAGTGAGTGAAAAGGCAGGAAATTTTATTTTTGTCTCGCCACAAGGTTTGTGAAAGAGTTTTGTCATTGGTAAAAGATAATGTTTTTTCAAAACATATTTATGAAGGAATTGACTTGTGTCGCTTCATCATTGACATTATTGTCAAATGATTTGTCTTTGGTGGTCAGTGAGTAGTCATGAAAAAGTCCTGGAATTTTTTTTATTCTGATGAATGCCAACCCCCATAATTTTTTTATGCCCATGTGATCTATTGATGACAAATACTCTGAAACAGTTGAAGGAAAATATACCTTCTTACCTTGATATAAATTGAATTTTCTTCTTTCTTTTTATTTCTTTCTGTCAGGGATCTGCCGGTCTCCGTGGTCAGCCAGGAAGACAAGGTGCAAAGGTAACAATATAATAAAAATTATGGTATTACTTTTTTAATCCACTAGCTTCAGTTCAAACCAAGGGTTGCAGAGGGTACAGGGAAGTCAAATTTGACCACAGTTTCAACTAAATTCACCAGGGTTTGTTGATTTTTAAATACATGAACATGACCAAACAAATCCTCATGAGATCATTTCATGTCTGTGACCTAGTCTGTTGAAAGATTATACTCAAAACAGAAGCCGCATACATCAATGACAGTAGGTGTATCAACAGCCTCACTTGGAAAGCTTCACTTTCCGAGTCGACATTCAGGTGATGATTGTTTCCCCACGAGGTACCATTGGCGTAATCTTTCAACATTATAAGATCTCATGATGCAGCTTTGTTCGGTCATGTTTATGTATTTGAATCATCAAACTCGATTTGCTCTGCATAATCCTGGTGAATTTAGTGGGAGTTATGGTCAAATTTGATTCCTGTGCCCCATGTCAAAGTGCAGATTCTTACTTATATCCAATGAGGAGAATTTACTGGAATGTCAAATTTAGGGTCTTGTCTAGGGTTAATGGTAAGGATTGTTTAGAAAGTTTATTATTACTAGGATTGTTATTATTATTATTATTATTATTATTATTTTGTATATCCTATAAGGCTTGTTTCTGTTTAGTCCCTGGATTCAGCCTTCAGGCTGTGAAGTAATTTTTATTAACATCATTAAACTAAACAAAACTGAAAACTAACTTTAGCTGCTACATTAGGATTAATTAGCTGTTACAGTGGTCATTTGCTCAGTACATGGGCAGTAATCAATGCAAACTTGTTTTAATTGCTCAAGAGAAAAAAAATGCAGAAATTGGTTACTTCAAAGGGAGCGGACCATGCAATAGATGGTTTTAGACGTAATATATCAAACACGAGGAAGAGTGTTTCCTCCGATTTCCAAACACCGAGAAGTAGGTTGGAAAAACGAGGAGCAGCTGAGTTTTTTTAACCAACTTCGAGGTGTTAGGAAATAGGATGAAACACTCTTTTGAGTGTTTGATATAGCTTCTCAAACTATTGATAATTCTTGGAGAAATTCGAAGCAAAAGTTCCCAAAATTTTATGATAATTAAGATCACATTTTTAAACCTTCTTCACGGTAGTGATTTGCTTTGTTTTGGCTTGATGGATCATTAATGAGTTTGAGAAGTGTAGGTATTTCATGGTCTCATGCTTTGAGAACAAGCTATAGTTTAAATCGACAAAATTAGTCTGTCTGTACGGGTCTAAAGACAAAATTTTCTGGTCATATCTGGTCGACGGTATTGGAAAACCATCACAAATTAGTAAAGAAATTTTGTTATAGTTGGTGTGATGTCTCATGGAATTTACCAACTAATTGAATGGTATAACATTCAAATATTTATGATATCACATTTTACTTTTCCTGTTTAGGGACCTGTTGGCCAACCAGGGGTAGCAGGACGAGATGGCAAAACTGGTGCACCAGTATGTGGATGATCACTATTTAACAGGGTCCAGTTGTTCAAAGCCCAGTTAAGCTAATCCTGGGTTAACGTGAAGTTTGATTCGAGTTTAATTACCAAAGAATAAGCATACAGTCGAACCTGTATTAAGTGGCACCGTATTAAGCGGTCACCCTCTATTAAGCGGTCAGTTGTCAAAGTCCCGAAAATTACTTTCCTTAATTACTGTAATCCTGACCTGTTTTAAACGGTCACCTCTATTAAGCGGTCGCGGTCACCCAAAACTAATTCCCAACAAGCTGATTTCTATTGTCTTGACCTGTTTTAAACGGTCACTTTGTAAAAGGAAACCACTTAAATATGGTAACAAATAGCGTGCCAGGCAATTGAGTTTCTTATGAGCTGCACAATCGTGGCGTTTATGTTTTTCTAGTCCGTTTCAATACCATGCTCTCCTTTGTCATACCACTTTATCGCCGATCTTTCTTAACCAAGTAAGTGATGTATTCTGTACAACCTGTATTAAGCGGTCAACCTGTGGTGACCGCTTAATACAGGTTCGAATGTATTTCCAAAACATTTTTGCCCTTCAGCTTTGACTTTGACTTTTCTTTACCTTTAGCTACATGTAAATGCCAGCTTTTAAAAACATTTTTGACGATTAAGATACAAACCTCAGTTAACTTTTAATTGGGGATTAGCGTTAAACAACTTTCGAACAATTGGGCCCTGTTTGTTAACAAATTGGACAGGGTGAAGAATCCTTTGTCTATCACTTTAAAAAAATTCAAAAGCAATCAGGCTTTAATTGCTGTTTTCTTCATTCTAGGGAGACCCAGGAGTTGATGGAAAATCAGGAGCTAGTGGCGCTCAGGTAATTAAATTTCCAAGCTAGATGAGATCTTATTTCTGACATTGAATAAGCTGTAAAGGGGAGATGTCACAGAGATTTTGACCTGTTTCAGTGAAAGTGGTCGGACAATACCTTCACATAGTCACAAAATAATTCTACAACATCAACAGAAAGAAATCAACTGAAGTCTTAAAGGGAACAACTCACGATCTGGTATATAGTGCATTTTGGAAACAAAGGTGTGAAGAACTTGAAAAAAATTAGAGTTGTCAACTATTTTCAAGTTGGAACCATTCTGACCCGGTCCATGTGTGTCCAGAGATACTCTGCTGAAACAGTTTTACCTTGGGGTGGTAGTTTGTAACAAAACTGGACCACTATTAATTTCTAGCTTTCTGATGATAAAAGAAATTGTTTTAGGGATTTTGATTTGATTTTGATCCTCATGATACTTCCCCTTTAAATAATTAAATTGAAGTCACAGACCTGCAAAGGCCATGTTGATTCATTTTGCCCTGTCTGAAACAAGTCCTTGGTTTCTGGATTATCACGTAAATGCCTGGTAAATGTATCCATGCAGTTTAAAGTCTGTTTTCCATACTTTAATCACCCCAAACTCAGCGTAGTAAAGAGCTGAAGTTTGTGATTGTGTTTAATGTAGTGGACAATGTTTTTTTTGTGCTTCTAGGGAGTACCTGGTAACCCTGGACCTAATGGATTGACAGGAGCTAAGGGAGCAGAGGTTAGTAATGTTATTATTATAACATAGAGCAGTTTTGAAATGAGTGTTGTAAAGCCAAAGCCAAAGTAATAATTACTTTGGTTTTGGCTTTCGCTTTACTCTGACCAATCACAAGAGGCGCAAACAGTGCAATGAACCAATCAGAATTCAAACCAGACACGTGACTGGCGCCAAGCATGGAAAAATGCATGTGAGCAATGCTTTTGGTGAATTTTGTTAACTAACTAATTACAGAACAAAGAACATAGCAAAACCAAAGTAAACATTGAATTACTTCCGATGCTCAGTTTTTAGCTCAGTTGAAAACTGCTCTGGCAACTAATGCTTGAGAGTTTGTGGGAGGATATGAGAGCTGGCAGTCAAACCATGGTAGAAGTTTGAACTCACTTTCTGGTTTAATTCTATGCTTTGTGATAGGGGACATTTTCGTTTAAGGTGGCTCACAACAGTTTCCAGCCTAAACAATTTGTGGCCATTTTGTTGACATAACAGGTTACCATAGCAACAGTATAGTCTGTTGAAAACACCCCTATTTTAGCTTTTTTGTGGCGATAACTCAAAACAATCTCATTTTTGTAAAGTTATAAATAAGTTTCTGGAAGGGGTTAAGTTTTTAAAATGGAATATAAAGAAGGATAAGGGGTTCACTATTTAATGTGACTGTGTGTTGCATGCCAAGTGCTTGACACTAAAAAATTGAAGTCCAATAAGGCTCAAAATTTTGATACCATCATAAGAATTGGGCCCTTTAAAGTGTTCATAATTCTTTAAGCATGAATCCTAAAGGGCATTCTCTTCAGGCTGACATAAAGTTTAAGTCATTTTGAGGATTGCATTGTTAATCACTGTAAAACAGGGCAAGCATTTTTTTTGCTGTTTCAAGTTAGCAAAATGTTTGGGTTTGTGGGGATTTGAGAGGATTGAAGAAACCTTTCTGTTCAGAATAGTCAGCATAAAATTGTTATTTTTTAGGGTGAGTCTGGTATGGATGGAGACCCTGGACCACCAGGACCTACAGGAGCAAAGGTGATCAGTCTCACTTCTCCGTATTCTCCGTATTCTCCATAACTGTATTAATGCAATATAATTCAGGCGTGTAAAGGGAAAATTGGAAGTCATTAATGTTGGAGACATTGTCTTGATGCACCACTAAATTCTAGGGATTGACTTCCAATAATTTCATCTACCTCGTATTGGTACTTAATTTTACGATTTTGGCGAGACAGTTTTTTTTTTTTTTTTTTTTTTCGCAATTTCAATAGGGCATTAAATTTCTTAATTCACACGTTCTCAACTTCATTTTGTTTTTCAAAAAGTCCCAACTTTTTAAAATTTCTTGATAAACTGGAACAAGCAAAACACATATTAATAAATATTTATATTTAGATGGATTGTCTACTCCATATGTGAAATCTTTGCAAATTAACGTTTTTTCTCAACAGAAGATACAAAATGGAACTTACCAGTAAAACCAATAATAATTTGTGCATTTGTCAATACAGATCCCGTATATGTTGCTGTTATTACATGCATGTTAATCATTTTATCTGTGATTTGAATTTTCTATATGGGTATTAAATTTCGCAAGGACTTTTTTTCACGGGTCTTTAATTTCGCACAATTTTTTACAATCCTAAATCGCGAAAAACGAGAAATTAAAGACACATGAAATTAAGTACCGCCACCAAAAGGGTGTTCAGGCATCCTGCACTCATGCTTTGCTTTTACTGAAATGTAACTTAGTATGGTTCCTTGTTTTCTTTTGATAAGACAGAGCACGTTGTTGTGTGTTGTTCCAAATTCACATTTGATCTGAATCTAGCGTTTTTTCTTTTGTTTCAGGGTGAGACTGGAATGGCAGGAAGGCGTGGACTTACTGGAACTCCAGGAAAAATGGTCTGTTGACAATGCATTTCATCTGCGTAGTAGTGACTACTGTAACAGTTTTTGTGTGTAGTCAATGTGTCTGGAGTTTACTAATAAGCTTGGTTTATACTTCAAAGACTGAAAGGCAGTTCTATGTTTACTAACAGCTAGCACCACACTTAAGAAACTATTTTATCTTAACACAGGGTCGACAAGGTGAGAGGGGAGAACGAGGAGCTACTGGACCACAAGGGCCACAGGTACTGTATACCGCATAAATATTTTTTTATAATAACAGTCAAAATGTCCTTGCTCTGATTGGCTTGTAGCTATTGTCCATAAGAGTACAGACAATAAAAATGTTGTCAGATGTAACACGCGTGCTTTATTCTCAACAGAAAATCAAGCCAATTCTGCTTGTACTTTTTCCATGTTATTGTAAAAAAAAAAAATTGATGTCAGTTTTCCATGGTATTGGAGTACAGATATGACACATAAAAATTATGTTCAAAACTTGGCAGCCACACACTTGAGTTTTGAACATTTTATGCATTTTATGGTCTATAAGAGTATAGACCATCGTAAATTGCAGTCGATTTGTTTAATAAATGATTGGTTTACAGGTAGCGGCAGTTTATTTTTCTGCCAGCAAGACTTAAAAAAATCAGTACAGACAGCTGTTACATAATATTGTGTGCAATCCTACAATGTCGAACCTCTTGTCATCTTGAACAGACACTAGTGTCCTTTGCATACTGTTTGCACTAATAATTAATACTACTGGCTATCTTGGACTCCTGCTCAAATGTTTGGTCCCCTTGAAGATTCAAGAGATTGTAGTTTGTGCAGAAACTGAATCAAGTGATTTAAAGCTAGAAGCTTGTTGGGCCGTGTAATCAAACCAAATATTTTGAACAAACAGAACAGAAACTCCTTAAAAATCCCAACTGGCAGGGAAGCTTACCAGTTGGCTATTTACAAAGTGTGGTCGAGGATTTGAACAGGGGACTACCATGAAACAGAATAATCCAGCTAGTGGTCAAAGAAGGGACTTGAACCTGGGGCCTCCAGACTATTAGTCTTCACCTCTAATCACTAGGCCACCCCACCTCCCTGTCAACTTGCAATTTATTTTACATGGGGAAGTTATTTAAACATCAAGGCAATAAATATAATTTTTTTTCTTTTGTGATCATTCCTGTTATTCACATGATCCCTCGTTTAATGATGTTCCAAAGAAAATCACACATCAATCACTACTTACTAGCCTCCCATGCAGTCGTTTTTAGGGGACTCGTATTACCTGCTCCCCACAAACGCCTGCTTAACCGAGCCCCACATTCCTTTCCTCGTCTAAGCCAATCACATCGGGCCTTCTAAAATCTGGAAGGTTGACCTTGACCTCAGTACACCTCTCACGGGAATGGTGAAGAACATCATGGCGGAGACAGAACTTGAGCGAGCTTTGAGCACTGTTTGCTCTACGTTGAAAATTTTTCGTTTGAATGCCTATCAACTGACTGCAATCAAAGAATTTGTGAGGGAATTTCTTGGATTCAAACTGTAATTTACTAAAGTTAATTTACTATTTCTTTTTCTTATTTAGGGACAACCAGGCAGTCAGGGTGCTGCAGGTTTGCCTGGAAAACAAGGAGAGACAGTGAGTGTTGGTACTTAAAGGGGAACGGTGTCACAGAGATTTCTCTGTGTTAATTTTGGTCAAAACGGCTCATTGACAAATATTTGACATGTTACAGGTCTTTTCTCAGTCATCAAATTGCTCATAGAACACCAAGAAGGAAATAATTATTAAGAAGTGATTTCTCCTGGGAAGAATAAACTAGGGTATTTTAAATTCAGAATTTTAGCACTTGGAAATAATTGGCCAATTTTTTCATGTTGCAATCCATTTTCATCCAAGCCATCCACAGCCAAAAATAATTAACACTAGTATCAGCTGTACACTAGTAGGGTTAGTATTAACAAAACGGAACCATTATATGTTTTTTGCCCATTCAAAGTAACACTGCAAACAGTGGCACTACTCCTTTAAGGGTAGTTATTATTCATAGGGAGCTTTGATTGGAATAATAATAATAATATATAAATTTTTAACACAACTCTTATCTTAAGTCGAGAACTTCTCAAATTATAGAAAATTATTTTCAACCTCAACTATTTCAGTTTGGTGAAAAGTTGATTCACTGTTTTAATGAACAATATGACTGTGCCTTTTTCTCATTTAAGGGTGCACCAGGAGAAGGTGGATCAGATGGGACCCCTGGTGCTCGGGTATGTACCGCTAAATATTGTGTTGTGTTGATGATGTACTTACTGTAAAAGCTCTGTTAAGGAGGGTGTCTACTTTTGTTACTGCACAAACGTTCTGCGCAACTCAAGATACTCCGGTTTCCTATGGGTGGTGCCTACAAATACAGGAATATTTTTGTGCGGTTTAAAACTATGTGGAGAAAGCAGAACTTAGCAAATGCTCTTGGTATCCAAAAAGAAAATTGGGGGTAACCATGCATTTTTCAGAGATAATAAAGTTTCAATTTGGAAAAAACGCCATACACCGCTTTGTATTTTACTGTTTTTTAGAATAATTGCTGCTTCATTATCTCTTAAAAAATTGTGCGGTTACCCCCAATTTTCTTTTTGGATTTCAATAGCCCTTGCTAAGATCGGCTTTCCCCACAGTCATAAACCACGCAAAAATACTTCCTTATTAGTAGGCACCGTCCTTAAGCTGACAAGGGGGTGGTGCTCCAGACAGGAGGATTATTAGAGTGGGGGCTTAATAAAACTGCAACACAAATTGTGATGGTGCCCTGTTATTGGACATGAAAATGATATGGACTTTAAAGTTTTAAATAGTAGTCATTATAAGCAGCCGGTGGAGTAGTACCTATTTTTGCTGAAGATTTTGCATGCAGGACTTAAAGGGGAAGTATCATGGGGTTTTAGACCTCTTTTGTTAGAAATTGGGAAATAAGACCTTCACTTTGCTACAAAATAATTCTAGAACAATGAGAGGAGAGAAATCAACTCAATTCTTGACAGGAACAACTCGTACTCTGTTCTAACGCATTTTTTTGGAAACAAAAATGCGAAAACTTGAAAAAACATCGGCCTAATATTTTTCAAGTCTCAATCCATTCCGACCTACTCTGCCTCTGGCTAGGGGCACTAATCGACAGTTTTATTACACTGGGGTGATAATTTATAACAAAACTAGACAATTATTTTTTGTTTCTGTTGTCAGACAAACATTTTTGGGTTTTGAAATGACATCAAATTTTTGATACTTCCCCTATAAATATCACCTAAATCTGTAAATCAAGATGTTATTCATCAGGCACAAAAATGATACTCTGAAGTTGTCAATAAACGTTGAATTTTTTTTACCTTGTGGTTTAGGGAGAACGTGGTCAGCAGGGAGAGCGTGGAGCTTCAGGCATGATTGTAAGTCATTTGCTTCTCTGCCACTAACCCTTTAACCTCTACTGTAAGTTTTCTTGACCCAATTTTCCAAAACGGCAAAGAAAAGCACAATACCCATGTGTGATATACGATTTAAAAGGTCATATCAAGATAACTAAAGGAAATCAGGTCTTTGACAGAAATGCTTTTAAAACGTGAAAATTAAAAACTACAACATTTCACTGGTTGGCACATACATGTGATATGTCTACCCCCAAGCTGTAGTTTAATTTGCAGTTTTTAATGCATAGAGCCACTTGAGATATGTCAGGGTTCGTAAGAGCATTAAATTAGAAACATAAAAAAAAATGAAGGAGTGGTAAACCACATCATAGATACCAAGGGATACCTTTGTTTTTCTCTCAATGCAAAGATCTGTCCAAGACCAGTTTGCTGACAATATTTCACTGCCACTGACCAAATTTTGACCAATTTATGATTTGGGATTCCACTACATGTGTAGTGGGTCCCCAACAGGAAAGGGTCGTTAATGTTTAGTGTATTTTGTTGAATAGGGTGATCCTGGAGAGCCTGGTGAACCTGGTATTCCTGGCGCTGATGGCAAAGCCGTAAGTTTCCGCCTGTTAATTAGTTGAAATACTTGTTTGTCAAACACTCTAAACACCTTGGGATTATCACTCTCGGGTGTGAGCTCTATAGAGGTTCCTTTCAATGGGATGTTAGGAATATATCAGGTCTGTGTATAGCTAAGCAAGGCTTTAATGAGGTCTGCATTATTTAGTGGCAGTTCAACTGTGAACATGTAGTTTTTATTTGTCAATGTATGATAGCAATGACTTGTATTGGTTGATTTTTGTAAATAAGTAACAACATGTTTTAGTTTATTAAACATGTTTCAACATTTTCAAATGCCATCATCAGTTAACACATATGGCTAATAAATGACTCGATACAAATCCTTCTAAGTTTATCTCAGTTCCAAACGTTAAGAACTGAGACAAAATTAGAAGGATTTGAATGGAGTCATCTGGGCATAGCAGAACTAATATCTCGCCCCCAAATTCCAATAAGATGCTGATTTTTGGCAAGTAGGAATTTTTCATCATACTCTTTTCGAATGTACTAACAAATCCCAAAATTTAAAAAATTCAAATATTTGTGAGGTCACACTTTAGGACTCTATATATGGGATACAGTTTTTATGATCATGTTGTTTACTGATTCCATTATTTACAGTATACCAACATTGCATCTGTTTTCTTTCAGGGTGAGAGAGGTCTCGCTGGTCCCCCAGGTCCTGCTGGAGCTCCTGGTCTTGCAGTAAGTAGCCAAGTGGTTATGACAACAATAACAAAGCCTCATTAACCCCACAGGTTTAAAAAAAAATACTATGTAAGACACAAATAATAGGGGTACTAACGACCTGAAATAGCCTTAGAGTTAAAAATACCACTGACAGCCAGTTTACAGAAAATAGCTTTTATGTTGAGGCCGGGGACACAAACAAACATAGATACACATGCAAAAACATAAAGAAATGAGTTCAGGTAACTACCAGTAGACTAATAAAACCATTAGTTTGTAAAAGTAAATAATTACTGAATTGAAAAACAGCATTTTTATGCAAAAGGAGCGATGTACCAAAAATTAATAATCTTTGATATAAAGGTGTTTCACTTTCTTTTTAAACAAAGACAATGAAGAAGGTGTTATTCTTGTCAATGGAATTCCAATGATATTTCTAGAATGAGTCCATGTTGTGGACTTTTAGAAGAAGTGGAATTAAAGTTCACTTAACTCGTGCATGTTTAGCTTTTTGCCTTGGGTGGAAAAACCATGATTTGTATTGACTTTTGAAGATTTTTATGATGTCAAAATGGGAGAAGAAAGAAATACATGATTATCAACGCTGTAAATAAATTTAAATACTGGCATGGCATAAAATAATATGTACAGCACAGTGCCTTGTATGTGCCATTTACTTGTTCAGTCAGGTCCCATTGTCAGCCTAACTGGGTTTTCATATGAGATTCATTTATTATGTACAACATCGAAGCTTTTCAAATTACTTAGGGCGTTCTTTTGGGATTATTCCGGAATAGGAATACTCGGAATAGATGGTATTTGTGTTCTTTTGGGAGCTATTCCATTTTCGGAATGAACCGAATATCGTTCTGTTTATTCTGTTCCCGATAGCAGAATGAACAGAATGGAAGGAATACGGTTTACTCAAAATAGACAGAATACGCATTCTTTTTTGGAAATTTTTGGCGGGAAATCCTACACTCAAGTGCGTGCACAGACAAAGTAGTTCCCAGGTCTCCTCCGCCATGGGTATTCGGTTTACAGATTTTATGAGCATCCTTTTTGAAATTGAAATTCTATGTATTCTGTTATTCCGAAACCGGAATAAGAGTAGCTAGAATAGCCCCAAAAGAATGCACCCTTTTAGAGGAAACAGTCCTATAGTCCACTTCACTAAATGAGGCAATTTTCATTTGTAGGGATTACCAGGACAACAAGGACGAGTTGGGCCTCCTGGTGCCAAGGGGTCAAAGGTTTGTTAGTTATGATTACCACAACCTAACATTGCTCCAAGTTCAATGGTTTCCAAAGTCCTTTTTTCAGCAATTTTTTAGGATAAAAAGGTCACCAGATATAAAATTTTGGTTGCTAAATAAATATTTTTCCTCGGTGGCACATTCTCAATGTTACATGCTAGAATACCAGACCCAGTACTAGTTCCCTCTCTTCCACAGCTGTACTCAAACACATTTGCTCTTCTTCTGAGCTATGGGAAAGGAAATTGAAGGGGTGCGTGGTCTAAGGCCCTATGTGACTTGATGTAAGGTCAAATTCTTCTGTTATCCTACAAGCGAATACAAGACAATTTGGGAGGAGAATCTAGCAATATATCAGAAGTCACCTAGCCCTTTTTTCCATGCACTCCTTTAATTTTTATGGATACCGCAGGGATATTTTTAGGTTTGACTATGTCATTGTTTGCTGTATTTAAAATTAAAAATATTACTTTCCATTTATTTTTTACTCACCATGACAACCCAAATGTTTTCAGCACTGCCTAAAGGTGACTCCAATGTATCATCTTCTATGTAGAATAATTGTACAATGTTATCTTAACAATTTATCTGTTATTTTCTAGGGAGATCTAGGACCACTTGGTGAGCGGGGATTTGACGGCAAAGATGGAGAGCCAGTAAGGTTTTTTCCTAATTAAACCCATCCCAACCTATAGCCAGAGGGTGTCCACGCCTCGATTAATTCCCAGCCTTTGGAGAAAATAAAAAAAAAATACTGAGTGTCCAATTTGTTAAAGAAGATACCTCCGCGGTGCCCAGTTAGTGTAAACACTTTCCACAGGGATTTTGCCGTGTTTTTGTCAAAACTGTACCTTGTATTTGACAAAGTTACAGGTGCACCCAATGTTTCATTGAATATCTGTTTGGAAGGCCTCAATCGCCTCAGAAATTTGGATTGAATTCTAACGAAAAACTAGCATTTTCTTGGCTGTGTTGTCACCTAAAGGGTGAGAAACATGGGAAAATTGATCCTCTTGTTTTGGAAAGGATCAAAAATGGTGTTTAAGAGAGCGAAAAATGTCAGGTACAATTTTTGGAAAACCCAACAAGAGCTCATAAAGTTGGGGGATGGGGTTGTTATGTGTTCCCTACAATTTTCTGTGACTTAAAAATTCATTTAAAGGTCTGAATGGATCGAATTGTGTTATCGCACACAACTAACCATTTCTGAAAGACCCCAAAAGATCTTGGAAAACAGAAAACGACATTTGTATTGTGATTCGTCTTTGTCTTTTTATTAAACAGGGACGAGATGGAACGCCTGGGCCCCCAGGTCAACCTGGTCCTCCCGGAGAAAAGGTTTCCTTGTTTTGCTAATTTTATGAAACCATCAAATGTTTCACACTCTCATCTGTTAATTTTATCACAATTTAGAAAACAGACACCTACATGTGTCTGATTCCAGTGCTTCATTTTTACTGGACTGTGTTTTTTACTTAAACATTTTTATGATAGCTTTTTAACCGATTTATTAATTTGATCTTATTGCTGTTATGCGCATATGAAAATATTTCTATTGTATATGCACGATATAAGTTTTATATTTATTATTATTATTTATTATTTAAATAGGCTTGTGTCTCCCCTTGTGGAGAAGAAGAATAATGGAATTGTCAGTAAGATGTCAGACAGTCGTGTAGAATGCTAACGTGATATTGTTAAGTCAGTTACCCTTATTAAAATAGCCAACTGGTTGAGATAATCTACTCTCTTTACTGTTTTCCTGCTGCTATAAAAAACAAGTTTTGTGCCTAAAGAAATTTCAATTCCTCTCCTCTCCTTTCCTCCCCTCCTGTCCCTCTCCTCTGGTCTGGCTTGGTCTACTTTGTTCTTCTCCACTCCTCTTCTCTTCTCTTCTCTTCTCTTCTCTCTTCTACCCTCCTTACTCCACTTTTCTTTGCTGTACTCTACTCTGCTGTCCCCTGTTTACTTATTTCACTCTCACAATTTTAGGGTGAAGATGGTGTTCCAGGTTCGGATGGTACTCCAGGAAGTCGTGGTGACACTGTAAGTCACAGAAGCAAAGGAAATAACTGCTCAGTAGCTTTCATTTGAATGATTACACTTATGAAATTCATCCACAGACACAAAAGTTAAACTACCCTACTTACTCACTAACTGCCCATTGTGTGTAGGGTACATAGAACAGCAACAAAGCTTTTCCACCCGGCCTGTCTTTAGCAAGTTTAAAAGTTGAACTATCTTGTATTGAAGCATTGTAAACAACACCACAGGAAAGCATTGCTCAGTAGCTGCTACTGGAATGGTAACACTTCAGGATTTCATCCGTATACTCAGAAGCTTAATCCATCTTCTGCAGCAAAGTAAACAGCATAAGAAGAAACTACAGCTCAAAAACTCTTACTGCACCTGTAGTCAAATGGTCACACTTTAAGATTTGACATCCGTGGACTTAAACTGAAAAAGCACCTTGTACAGCATCATAAACATCACCTCAGAAAAGTACAGCTCAGGGGCTTTTATTTGAATTCATTGTACAAACATTACACCTGCCCAGTAAAGGTTTCACTCAAAAAAGCATATCTTTTGTAAACTTTAACCTACAATAACATTATTGTCTGTATGTACCAATGAGGCATCATGCATGTTGTTGGAATTTTTTGGAGCAAATAAAAATCGCGATTGTCTTATCTTTCAGGGACCTCGTGGTTTACCTGGAAACCCAGGACCACCTGGTAGACCTGGTCAAATGGTATGTACACTGTTGTACAACTGCTGACTTCTCTCTTGCTGTTTCAGTTTAGTTGGTAAACGAAAACAAGAAAAAATGTGAAAAAGCAAGAGGCTTACAAGGCATTAAACCCTTGAACAAACACTTAGCCTACACCACACCAGCCAAATTGGGCAACACAAGGGTGCTCATTGCTGTCAACAACGTACTGATTGCATTGAACTACATTAAATTAAAAAATATGCATTTGAAGTTAAAATATATGATCTAATCCAGTGATGCTATGTGAAAGTTTCAAATTGCTCAATTTGAACCACTCTGTGGTTACGTGCCTGAAAAACTAATCTGGTTACCCTGTAAATACAACCAAGTACGTCGTCTTATGCTCTGGTTGATCTTTGGTCATTATATTTAACAATTCTTCAATGAGCACCCTTTGGATATGAGATGACAAATAGCCAACGCAGCACGTGGCACTGAGTTGACTGCTGAGTTGGTTATGATCATCTCATATCCAACAAACGCAAGTGGAATAATTGTTTTATTAAAAACAATCAAGAAATATGGCTAGGTGTTCCTGATTTTGCATTGCAAGAACAACCAGAAGACAATTTAATGGTCACTATTTCTAGGGCATGGTATAATGGCTCACATACCATGGCCGCTAAGCCGATCAAAATCCCTGAAATTGCTTTATAAAATGATCCAGTTTTTAATAATAAGTAATGTTTCTGTTAAAAACTGTTGATAAATATTAGTATATCCCTCGCACAAAACAGTGGATTCGTGAAGTTAATGCACTCCTGTTCTTCTTCAGGGACCTGGTGGGCCACCTGGACCTCAAGGACCTCGGGGACCACGCGGAGAACCTGTATGTTGTTTACATTTGTTCTAATCTGTTGCTGAAATTGCTAAATTTCTCTATGTCTCACATTCAATTCTTTCCGAAAAGTAACATACCTGTATATATTTTATGTCTGAAACTGTGCTCTTGATTGGTTCTTTGTAATTCCAGGTTGTTGTTTTAAAATATACAGATTTAAAAAACAAATTAAATACAAAGTATACAATAAAAATGTGGTCTTTAAAATAGCAAATTAAGATATATCGCTGCATCAAGTTTGAGAATTAAACAGACATTTGTATGGAAACGGGCAACTTTTGCCCTTCTCCTTCTGCAGTTTTTCCTAAAGTTCAGAGAACTACCTCTTTGCTATTTTCATTAAAGACAGATTCTCAAACTTGGCCTCGTTTACTAATTTTAAGGTGCTCTTTGCAGCAGTTCCAATGGATTTTCGTTACCTCATGTACATCAAAATTCAAAACTACCATGATACAAGTTTATGTTGATAATAATTGATCACCTTGTTTCCTTTCTTAGGGTGTGAAAGGGCCTTCTGGACCCCCAGGAAGACCAGGGGCTACAGGAGCTGCTGTGAGTTAATTATTCTGTGATTGTACATATTACAATAGGTCCATTTTTGATTGAGTGTCGTAAACCAAAACCAATTACTCTGACCAATCACAACAGCACAATGAACCAATCAGTATTTGAGGCAAACACGCATAACTGGCATCAAGCGCGGGAAAATGCATGCGACAAAGACGTGATTGGTTTTAGTTTGGCTTCCCATTGGTTAAAAAAGTGGCAAGAACTTTGCCAACCAGTTGTAGAGTGCAATAAAGCAAAACGAAAGCAAACACATAATTACTTTTTTAAAAATTAGATTGCCAAGTAAAAACCGCTCTATATACATGTGTTGTCATTTTTTATTATTATTATTATTATTATTATTATTATTATTATTATTATTATTATTATTATTAATATTATTATTATTGGTAAGATTTTATTACTTATCGTTTGCACAGAAGCTTACAACCAAGGCACATAACAAATGCATGTCTAGAAAAAATGGACTCAAACAAACAAAATACAAGATTGCTATAATTTTTACTTAAAATGCATACAAAGGGACTAGACAAGAGATTTATCAATATAAATTAATAGTGATGGTAAGTAACGTATGTTATAAAAACGCCTCAATTCTATATTGGTAACTTTTTTGACGTAATTAATTTTAATGATACTCACAATTCAGCCTTCAATCTTAACACTGAAGAATTTTTATTTGGCCTAACTAATTCATCTGATGCAATAAAGAAAAAAAAAACTAAAATTACACTCTTCTGCTTTTGTGCTACCACGTTAATAGAACATTTCACCCTGTGACCCCTAATTTCAAAGAACAAATTCTCCAATCTTGTCCCCATACTTTTCTTATAAAGTACTGGGAAAAAGTTATTAAAATGTAATTCACCTTTGGTGATCATTTCCTTAATTCTCATGACCTCAGTGGTTGAATAAGCATTAATATTACAAGGAGAAATTTGATGTGATCACTGTTAGGGCTTAAAGACTTGTGACTTTTTCATTGCAGGGTCAACTGGGAAGTCCTGGATCCAAGGGTGACCAAGGAAAGCAGGGACGACAGGTGAGACATTATTGTGGATGCTTATCGCATTTTAATGATGTTTTCTAAAAGAATGTACCACAGAAGAAAAACTTCAAAGTTTTTTGTTCACACATTTAGCTCTGGAGAATGACACCACACCAAAATTAACAATTTGTTGGTGATTATGCTGGAGTGGACCTTCTTGAAAATAAAATCAGTTGACTTTGATTTTGATGTTCCATTTGTCAATGTTGATTATAGAAGTTTTGAGTGAACCCCCAAATTTGCACAGTGTTGGCTGGGGGAAGGGACAGACATGTCTCAAATGATGATGATGACGATGACGATGACGATGATGATGATGATTGTTTTAATCAAGTGTTGAAGTATATAGTACTTCTGTCCTAAGTGAGGACACTAAATCACTGAACGAAATCAGAAAATTGCCCGCAGGTAGCTGCATCATGCATGATTAAAATTACATGCATTCTTTCTTTACTTACCTACCCCATGACAGGTTCTGAAATGTAAGCAAATCTGCAATCGTGGACAAAGTTCTTGGGACAAAGCTTACAATTTAAATCATAAACATGGGCATTCCACTCTGTTGCTTTAGGCTACAAATCTAATGATAAGCCACCCTTGAACCATCAGGCTTGTAAGACCTTCTCTGATAACACTTAGTTTACTTTACTATTCAGGGACCACCTGGACTTCAAGGAAATGCTGGAAAAACTGGACAAGCTGGTCCTCCTGTAAGCCTTTTTGACTTCATTAATTTTGCATTGACCTTTTCCCTCTTAGTTCATCTGTTGATCCAGCTGTATGCTTAAAATCAAAGCCCTTATTGTCCTAATTTTATTTGTCTGTCTGTATGTAACGCCTTCTTTAAAACAGACACCTTGCTGAGACAAATGATAGACCAGCAAATAAACTGTGCAGTGTATGTTAAAGTGCTAAAGTGAACCCATAAATTTCCCACTGAGTACTAGCCCTAGTAAGGAACTGAATGGGAGGTCTCACGAGACAAAGAAAAAAACTTAGACCTTGGTGGTAGTTGAAACCAACGGCCTCCAGATTTGATTGTCCGTTGCTCTACAAACTGAGCTGCAAGGCCAGATGGAAGCAAGTCGTGGATAATTATGGTGGTAATTGTGGCAATGTGAATGTGAAGGGTACAATGAATGAAAATCAGGAGTAACTAATTAGGTTAGCTTTAAGCCATTTGTAAATTTTACTTCACAATTCTTAGTATCAATTTTAGTAGGTAATTTAATTAAGCTAGTTTTTAGCCGCATTTAATATTTGTTTAATTTTTTTTTTTTTTTTTTTTTTGGAGATTATCTTTTGTATGGGAGTTAAGTTTCCCCCAATTATTCTCCGGTCATGCGCTTTTTATAACTTTTGAAATTTCATTTTTTTTTATTGTACATATACTAGCATGGCAAAGCATTATTAAACATTAAGCAATGGTGACCGTGCCACCAGCACAAAGGACTCAAATTATAGATCAGAGAATTAACTCCACAGGGTGAGTGCTAAAGTGAACCCAAGACAGTCAGATGAAGTTGGTCCAGGAGGTGTCCAGGCAGTTCACTGTGATTCCCTTACTTATCGACTTTTGCTCCATCTGAAGTTGTTCTGTATTTTCAGGGACCGCCAGGGCCACCTGGACCCGGAGGCAGAGACGGAACAGATGGGCAAAAGGTGACTTACTGATCATTAGTTTGTGCTTTTTGTTTTGAAACGTGTCTGCTGTAATAATGTATTTTTGTTTTGAATTATCTCCTTTACTGATTGTTACATTAGTAATGGTTTTAGCTTCCTTGTGTTTCACATCCATGATTCTAGTAATTCTAGCTTTCATCCTTTTTCAAGGAAGGAAAAGAGAAGACCCTGTGATTTTCAGTGTTTTAGATAACTTTCAAAATCAGAGAGTCAATGAAGAATTTTGAGGGGTCAATAGCTCTGGTTTTCTCTAAATCTTCTTAAGTTTGCCATTCATTTTGTTGGGTCAGGAAGCCAGGCTTCTCGGGTTTTTGACCTGAGACCCCTCTCTTATCTGGAACACTGATTTTATGGTGTCGTGTGCTAAAGTATTTCCGGCCTTTCCAGAGATCTTGTCCAAGTAAACATTTTGCTGAATAACTTGAATGCCATGATTTTTGTTTTGGCCAGGGTGCTAGTGGAGAACCCGGACGACCAGGAAAGGATGGTCTTCCTGGACAACCTGTAAGTGTCGTGTGATTGTTTTTCCCCAAGTCCGTGCCGTCCCTTTTAAAAAAGACAAAAGTTTGTTTTGTTGCAGAGGATGGAAGTTACATACATTAATCCTACAAACATTGATTGGTGGCTTGTTTTTAATTTGAATCCTTGTCTGAGAGAGTTTCTGAAGCAAACAAAATATGATAGATAATCATGTAGGTCTGATTGTCTACTGATGGTGGTGATAATGATGATGATTTCTTCTGGGAGGTCAGCACCCTTATGTCTTAATTTCCAGTATAGTAGATTAAAAAAAAAGGCTATCAAAATTTCAAGTTAAAGTTTGTGGCAGCCGATGGCACCTCTGTAGCAAATGTTGAGGCTGTATGAACAATGTTTGGACTTGCTGGGTAATTAATAATTCCATGAAAGATTTCCCAAGGGTTTATTTTGTCCTACACTCGACTTGTTTAACGTTGCTGGACTCGTTTTTAAGGTGGTTGCCTTGATATAGAAGTTGTCGTAAAAATTTTCTCAAACTTTCTGTCATTGTTTGTTACTATGCATTATTTCAAAATAGGTATGCAATAGAAAATATAGGGCACCATACGTGCGAAAGATCTACGATCCACTCAAGTTACCCCATAACTGCTTTCAATATTCGCTTTCAAATAGGAGTCTGTTTGATTAGTTCTTGCCATGTCTGGTGGTAACAGAAATTATATAAATAAAACAGAGCTTAGATAAATGTTATTCATAGAATGTACGAAGCATAAGCAGTAATTAAAGATAACTTTCTTGGCAGGTAAGCACAATATTGAGCAGTGTTGACCCAAAACGTTTCTTGCATGCGCGTTCTCAGTGTCACTATTTTATGTCCGCGAGTGGTGGGCAAGCTCGTATTTCTGGCGATGACTCATTTTTCTCTCGTCAATTTTTTTCTAAAAATCTTAAATCATAATGAGGATAATAGCTAAGTTAAAATAATGAGACAAAACAAAAGATAGGTCACAGTGTAAGTCACTTGTGTAAGAGAAAATAGCAATTTAGTAATTGACTGGGTTTAGCATCAAGGAAAACACACTGTTTTCAGCGTGCGTGCCTGCTGTTGAGGCAAGTAATTATGCGCAGTAACAATTCACAATGCAATTCAATGGAGTCACCTTAAAGAGCAGTTGCAGCCCTTGTTGACTGGACAGCGTGTCACAATTTGTTGATCAGCGGTAAGGTCGTTGCTGTTTTCACGTTTGTTTGTTTTTCCTTTTTTTCTCATTTAGGGCAAAAATGGAAAAGATGGAGAACCTGGGCCAGCTGGTTCTGATGGTAGGCCGGTGAGTTTCATTTAACTGGTAAACGTTTAAAAAAATAAAACCTCATGGTATGAGATGTTTGAACAACTTGGTAGCAGCATAAGATGTTAAAAGAACTCGGGAACGTTGTGTAAACTGCGCAAAAACATTTAAGAGCAATTCTCCAGGAAAGTGAAGCAAAGTTGGAAATGAAAATTTTTAACCCCCCTTCATTTTTTGTGTGGAGGTAGGTTACCTGGAGGGATGAACAAAAACAGCCATATTTGGATCGGCAGGTGCGCCGTTGCCATGGAAACCGCACTTGATCAGGTCGGCCTGAGGTCTATGTTTTGACCGAAAAATCTACTCTCAAATAGTAAAAATAAACGAGTCTGGTTCTCGAATACATGTGAACCAATTCAAATGAAATTCAAGCAGATGGTAGAGCCACTCTCCCAGTTTATAAAATTTGCTGTTAGAGTATTTTGGGTTCTATAATCAAGAAGACAATATTCGTATTACTATGTTGCCTGTCAGCCATTTTAACAAGAAGGAAAAACAAGCACAACCATATTCGGTATTTCTCCGAAAGTACTCTTTCCACATAAACCAAATTACCAGCAGGGCTTACATAGATATTAAAGTTTATAAATATTATAAAATCTATTTGGGGAAAATTATATTCTGGCCATGGGTGTTGAAGACATCCGAGGCAAGTTGCAAAAAATTGCAAAATTGGAAATGTTGAGGTCTCCAGTATTTGGTTCAAACAGGCTTTAGATAGAGAATATCAGCTTCAGAGGTTTTTTCATTCATCTTATTTGTTATCTACATTTGATTGATTAGGTTTTGGCCAACGAATTTGATGAAATATAAATTAAAACAAAGCCCACCTTGCAAAATTTGGGAATTTCTTCAGGATGCTTTTGTCGTATAGGATTGGTCTCTCCTCAGTTCGCTCGCTCCATTTTCTTGACCAAATCTTGGACAGAAACTAGCGGAAAGGACAAATCTAACTGCCTAGCCTCGCCGAACATCTACTTTTAGACCAAAGATGATGACGCATTAACCCGAATAAAGAACAGTTGCCGGTCAAACACAGTCGTGTGTCGAGTATCGAAATAATTCATCAATACAATCCATCCAGGAAGTTAAATAGATGCATCAAGATCACAGCTGAGCAAATGCATGTCTGCGACGATTCTGAATAAAGTCTTTGGCTAAATCGAGCCGTACATTCCGTGGTGCATGGTTGAGAAGCGAAGAAATCGTTGTTTATGACCTGTTTACGACCAAACGTATGTAGACCGGAAATGCGAGTAGCAAAACTGCTGACTGGATGTAGTTTAAAATGCGATATACGTGCTTTTTGTTTGTTTGTTTGTTTTTGTAGCTTTGGCTCATTGTCGCAATGGCCTTATCTCTTCTTTAGATATTTTTGGTACAATATATCATTGATAGGGGGATAAAAGGACGACTTTTGATCCGCTTTTATGACTGTTTTACAGTGGTGAATAAAAAGGACAAAATAAAAGCGCTTCACTGATCGTTTTACGCAACCACATAAGCCGCCCATGTTTCCTGGGTTTGTTTGTTTGTTTGTTTGTTTGTTTTTTTAATTCATTGCTTATTGGATGTTAAGGATGGCCTGCATGTAAGACCCGTCGCTGATCTGGGGCATTAGCGTACACATTAGAAGTGACGAAGTTGGAATTTTTGACCCACCTCTCCTCCAGAAATAAATGTCCTCTCCAAGCCGATAAATTTTCGCATTCAGTACCTAATACCTGCCCAAATTTTGGCATTCTTTCTGTTCATTTATTTTTTATTGATTTATTTATTTATTTATTATTATTTTTTGCTGTTGTTTTTTTTTTTTTTTGGTGAAGGGAAGGGTGACCGGACGTAAATTTGTGCCGTCGATCAAAAACACTGTAAGGGAAATTTGCATATCGTCGTGCGAAGGAAAATATCCTGGTCGGGACAATGGAAAGTTGGTCTCTTTCAAATCCCAAAAGGGACGTTTCAGTTTGTGAGTGCAGTGGAAACAAAATAAAACTCAGTCAATGTCAAAGGGATATTTCCAGGCACGTGCAAGCCTACGGACTTAGTATAAACCGTGATGAAATCAGCGGCGAAATGGATCTTATTCTTTGTCGTGCAGGTAAATAAATGTAACATTTCACGCGCGAATTTTTCATTCTCTTGTCACGAATAGTTTATCATAACTGAATTTGTAATTGTATTTTCACAGTCTAAAGAGCAATCTTTTTTTTTTTTTTCATGCGTTCAATTTTCACCCAAGCTTCAGTTCAGCTTCATTTCCTTTGTTTTTGTTTTCATTCGGTTACTCTGTTTTCTTTTTTTTTTCTTTTTGGCTTTCTTCACCATTGCCATTCTGAAACAACCCCATTACAAGAGGATATCATTACACATACATCCGGTGTTACATCCCATTAACATTGTGTTACATCCGGCCAGCAGTCGTGCTTCTCGGACTTTCGGCCTATGTGTTCACTTTATTTACCATTCTTGGCTTGTCGACTATCGCAATATCTGACTCGATTTTAGCCAAAGACGTTACTTTGGATTGTTCAAAGGCATGCATTTGCTTTGTACATCAATCTCGACACATTTAGTTTACTTCCTGGCTGAATAATATTGATGAATTTAGGTGCTCGACGGCAGAAATCGCAAGCATTACGACCATGTTTTGGACTTTGTCAACTATTCTTTGTCAAGTGTATGCAGGCTACTTGTATCATCATCCCTGGTCTGAAACACAGCAACACAGCAAACTGGATATTCGATGGGAGTAAATGTTAGTCTGCGCTAGATTTGGTCAAAAAGACGGAACGTGCGTGGAGAGAACCACGCGACGAAAGCATCCTGAAGAAATTCCCAAAACCCTCAAGGTAGGTTTTGTATCAATTTATATTTCATCAAATTTGTTGGCCAAAACCTTATTTACTAAATGTAGGTAGCAGACAAGATGATAAAAGATACTTTTGAACCTGATTTTCTCTCTCTAAAGCCTGTTTGAGCTAAATACTAGAGCTCTCAAAATTACCAATTTTGCAATTTTTTGCAATTTGTCCCAGGTGTCTTCAGCACCCATGGCCAGAGTATAGTTTTCCCCAAATTGATTTTATGATATTTAGAAACGTCAATATCTATGTAATCTCTGCTGCTAATTTGGTTTATGTCGAAAAAGTACTTTAGGAGAAATAACGAATATCGTTGTGCTTGTTTTTCCTGCTTGTCTAAATGGCTGACAGGGAACATAGTAGGACGAGCATTTTCTTCTTGTTTATAAAACCCAAATTATTGTAACGTCGAATTTTATAAACTGGGAGAGTGGTTCTAACATCTGCATGAATTTCATTTGAATTGGTTCACATGCACCCCAGAACCAGACTCGTTTACTTTTACTTTTTGAGAGTGGAACTTTTGCTCAAAACATGGTCCCAAGGCCGACGTCATATAGTGCGGTTACCATGGCAACGATACATCTGCCGATCCAAATATGGTTGTTTTTGTATATCTCCCAAGGTAACCTACCTACACACAAAAATTGAAGAGGGGTTAAAATTTTTCATTTCCAACTTTGCTTCACTTTCCTGGAGAATTGCTCTTAATGATACAAAAGCGTATGAATAATTGCATAAAACAACAGGAAAAGGTAATGTTTTGACCCTTTAACATTTTTAGTTCCACTGTGCATGCTAACATTGTTTGTTTGGTTTGTGGAGAAAATAGCCCACATATCATAAGGCCAACAATCCCAGATGCATCGTTCCAAAAAGTTATCTCCTGGCAGCAGCCAGTTAGGAAGTAGTTTTAATGTTCTTTGGCAATTTCTAGTAAACTTTGTACTCCCAAGGTAGTTGAAGCAAGAAAAAATAGGTTATAAACGTGACATTTCACCATCCACCTGTGAAACAAATTCTTAATCACATGCAACCCATACCAAGCCATAAGTGTGAGGGGCATTAAGAGGCTCCCAGCTTAAGTTATCAAGCTACTGCCTGGCCAAATAAAGTTATTTCGCCCAGCGTAAGGACCAAAAATATGGTATATTTGACCATAACTGCCAGGGGGATCCCCTGTCAATCTAGAAACACAAATGAATGGAAAGGTCTTTCTCTGTTCGTAAAAACGCTGTATGGTTGTAAACAGTTCCTCTCACAATGTTGATGGAACAAAAATCAATTTTCTCTTGAAAGTTCAGATGTACTCTATCAACATTGTACTTGTTTTGCCACACTACTTCCATTTTGCAAATTTAACTCTGTTTATGTTATGCCTTTCCAGGGAGATGTTGGTTCTCGTGGAGCAGCAGGACCGAAGGGCGAAAGAGGAGCAACGGTAGCTATTCATGATTGCTAACCCTTTAACCTTCAATGACAAAGAACAAATTCTCCGGTCTTGTCCCATACTTTTCTTATAAAATCAAGAAAATTCACCCTGGGTGATCATATCCTGAATTCTCATTACCTTAGGGGTTGATATTACAAGGAGAAATTTGATGCTGATCACTGTTAAATGCAAAGGAGCAAACGTTAACCAATGTCCAACAACACTTACGCAGGAAGTTGCACACACAAAAAAATTCAATCTGCCACTGATGAAGGCGATATGTGAAACTGTCAATTTTACATCACCAAGTTGCAGTAAAGCATTACATTGTGTGAGAAGTTCTTCTGATAATTCTTTTATTGATAACTTTTGGCACTCACTTTTGTCCAACAGAGCAGTTGTTTATGATAAATCTGTGGTACTATTTGTAACTTGTAAAAATAAATTATTTCACACTAGCGTCCTGCCAGTCACCATAGCTTGTGACATATGTGGTATATTTATTTCATGTTATGTTTTGTAGCATGGAAAAATGTATCATTGCCATTATGCATTGCGTTGTAATATTTCGAACTGACATTCAGACATTTTTTATTGATACTCTCCACTCTTACTGTTACATAAGCGCAAAATACAAAAGTTTGAGGTATTAAAAAAACTAGACTAACACACAGCTCAAAAAATACAATTCAAATATGGGAGAGGAGAGTAGAAAAAATAAGAAAGATATAGCAGAAGGAAAACAAAAAACAAAGAGAAACGAAAATGATTGGAATAAAGTATCATTAATAATGAGCAAGGAATGTATCATCAATATTGAGCAAGGTAATATTTATAGAATTGCATTGTATTAAACGGTTGTTATTATTTAGGGCCAAACTGGACCCACAGGAGAACCTGGAAGGGCAGGTCCTCAAGGAACAAAGGTATGTTTCATAACATTTTGTGGCCGTTGCAGGATGTGAAGCCATCATTTGTTAGTTAACGTTGCTTTGTATCGTCTCCCTCTGTCCTGGGCGCTTTCCATTTATCCAAAATTTTCGATTCAACCTGTTGCAATGCAAATGGCATGCGTGGATCAAATGGAAATTTTCCATAACAAACGGACGACCTTTAGAGGTACTCAACTTATTTGCGCAAGTAACCTTGCAATGGTAACGGGGTTAGTTTGTAAAGAAACTGTTGTGCTTCATTGGTGCAGAAGTGGAAATCAATATTAAAGTGTCTCAAAAAGTTTTAATTGTTCGCAAGAAAGCGAGACGGAACTTTCTATTTTGGTTTTATCAACTGCATTGATCGGGTAATTTACCCACCATAAAAAGATTCGAGTGCTGACATCGTTTTGAGCGTGGTAGCCCTTCGCATGGTCAGAGAAAATCCAATGCTATGGAACGTCAGTGTAGCATCGTGTTGAGGGTGTAGTGATAATGATTGATACTCTTAAAGGGGAGGTTTCATGGGGTTTTTGACTTCTTTTGTTAAAAATGGTGAAGTACGACCTTCACTTAGTTACAAAATAATTCTAGAACAACAAGAGGAAACAATTCAACTCAATTCTTGAAAGGAAAAAGTTGTGATCTGTTCTAGTGCATTTTGGGAACAAAAATGCGAGAACTTGAGGAAGGTTAGCCTAACATTTTTAAGTCTCCATCCATTCTGACCTATTCAGTCTCTGGCCAGAGGCGCTAATTGATAGTTTTATTGCACTGGGGTGATAATTTATAACAAAACTAGACAATTATTTTTTTGTTTCATGTTCACAGACAAACATTTTTGGGTTTTGAAATGACATCTAATTATCAATTACATCAATGACATCAACTATATTCTGTAGAAACTGGCCTGTAGACTACTTAAGATTTTTCTCACTGCATGTAAATCTCTTCCATTTTTCTTGACACTGCTTTAGGGAGAGACTGGGCCACCTGGACCGAATGGACGAAATGGAGAACCAGGAATACCTGTGAGTTTTTTTCCTAGCCTACATACAGTTACTATATAGATACCATATCTTTAATGTGATCTTCCTTGTCAAGGAAGCATTTTGAAAAAATAATGAAGATGCAGTTTTACAATCTACCTAAATGTAGCTTCTTGTAGGGCAGAAAGCAATGGAGCATTTCCGAGTTGCTGTGAACCTCATTATGAAAGCGAGGCTAAGTGCAAAGCTTTTCATATGAAAATTAGTTTTGGTTGCATATGAATGAAAATAAATTTTCAGGATAAAAACTTTGCACTTAGCCTCGCTTTCATAATGAGGTTCGAAGCAAGTGTATTGCAGACCAGGCCCCAGTTGTTCAAACAGCGGATAATTTTATCCACTGGATAAGTCGCTATGCGGCAGATAAAAGTGTGCAAGAATTTCCCTAAAGCCCTATAATATGTGTATAAGTAGAAGTGTCTGTCTAATTTAAGTATGTGATTGTGTGAAGAACTTGCCAAAAGCTTTGGTTGGAATACATTTTATCCGCTGGATAGCAACTTATCCACTGGATAAAGTTATCCGCTCTTTGAACAACTGGGGCCAGAGTGGTTCAAAATCTGCCCTCTTTTTGCTTGCATGATGAAGCATCCACTGGGAGTCCCGCTAATACCTTAGGTGTTCATTAGATTGGCTGGTTACTGTATAATAAGAACAAAGAATAAAAGCTTAATTTTTGTTTACCCATGGAATCCAAATCACAATTAAAGCACTCTTCCTTGTGGCTATTGTATATTTGTAGAACTCTGTTCCACTGGAAACAATTCTTGCCTCTTCTGTGTCTGGTTGTAAGAATAAGTTGAAACATACCTTTTTGTGATATATACATATTCATACCTTATTCTAGGGAGCTCGAGGCAAACAAGGACCTGCAGGCCCAAATGGAGATCCAGGAGCAGATGTGAGTAATCTGACACTTTCTGTTTGGCAGCAACTGTCCCCAAACGCAATACACCCGTCCTTGATGTTCCTTCAAAGTGGCGCATCGCATTTTCAAAATGTGCATTTTGAAGATTGTGTGGAAACGCAAACAGCCCTCAAAATGATGCATTAAACTTACAAAGTGACCATTGTAGCCGTCCAGTTCAGAGAAATGGAAAGTGCACATTGTTGCTACCAATACAACCTTTCGGTCTTGTCTCGCCAGCTTTGGAACTGACAACGTTAATTGAAATACCTGTATTTATTTGTGTTCCTTTCATGAAGTTACCATTTAATACTGGTCAATAAAGGCAATTAAAGTGCTCTCTTTTTGCAAACATGGTAATGCCGCTTATTAGAAGCCACATATCACAGTTAACAGGGCAATGATTTTTGGAACTGTTCACTTGATGGAGGGTGCCTGCTAAGTACAGGGTCGCTGAATGCAGGTTTGACTGTGCTGACTTTCTCTCTGGCACGCGTTATCTTTTGAACATTGTAATTTAATTACAGCGGTAACATTGTCTCCAAATTTTTACTTTGCTTTTTACCATGCAAAAAAATTAGGATGCCCTTTCTGCTATTGTTACAAACGTATGCCTCATTGCATTGTGTCTATCACTTGCTTATAATATTTGGGGAAAATCAGACTTTTAGCTGTTTGTTAATGTCTGACAGGGTGATAATGGAACAGACGGTACTCCTGGCATTCCTGGACGACCTGGTCTTAAGGTCAGTATAATATAGAGAGTGTTTCACAGAGACCATGCTGGAGGTACAGAACAGTAAAAACATTCCGTAAAAAATTAATCTTTTTCCGAAAGGAAAGTCATATTGTTTCATTCCTCCAATATGGGAGCCACAAAAAACACTCCATTAAAGGGCTTGGTCAAAGTCAGAGGATTAGTGAAGTTTGGTGAAATTTTTCATTAACTACTTTTAAGTCTGTGGAGGCGCGGTGATGCAGTGATTGGCGTGTCTGACATTCGATCAGACTGTCAGAAGATTGGAGGGTCATTGGTTCGAGGCTACCTTGTGCTCTTTATTTAATGCCCTGCTATGAAATCCCCATAATCGACTTTAATGTCAGTTTACATGATTGTTATGATGTGTCCTTTTGCCTTGTCCTGAATTTCTGTGTTCGTTTTCTCAAGACATGTAGCTGTGCTGTGATTCAAAGGAATGTGCCAACTTCTTTTTAGTGTCATTGCAAAATATTGCTATGTAAAATTGCTGTGCCAATCAGAGCAGCATTAGGAAATTTTTGCGAAATTTAGGTCCTTTCAACAATTCTTTTTGCCAAATTGTGAAATTTAAGTCCTGCAAAATTTGCACTCTACCATTTTTGCAAAATTAAATTCCTGCGAAAAATAGCAACAAGAAGGTAGTGGAGGACTTTTTTTAAGCTTATTAGGGCTGGTTCACACTGGCGATGGAATCGGAAGCAGAGTCGGAATCAGACGAAAGGAACCTTCCATTCAGTGTGAATAACAAACAGAAATGGAATCGCAATTGTAAGCTCAACGGAATCAGAATCACAAGGATCACAATGTTTCCTTTTTCTTCTGATTCCACCTCTGATTCCGTTGCTTGCGATTGAGTATGAATTGGTTGATCATAATTGGAAGTGCAAACAGAAGAATCAACCAATCACACAGTTCATTCCCAATCCCTTTACATGAGATTTAGAACAGAAACCATGGCGGTACTCCGCTATTTTAAACCAAAGTATGGCGTCTGTTTCTGCTTTCTTCGTATTGATTCATACTAGGTCAGCAAGTTCTTCTGATTCCGACTCCAATTCCACTTCCACTACTTATGTCTCTAGTGAACCAGGCCTTACCAGCTACTTTCCTTGTGAATTCAGTCAGCAAAGGCAAGCTTAAACAAGAAGTTTTGCTTTAAAAGATCAAGCCCCTCCTTCCTTTCACACCATTGCGGGCGTGAAATGCCAATTTATGAGCGATTCAGTTGTGGCACGTTGTTGACTCAAGCGTATTCTGAAAAACTAAGCTTCAAATCTCATAATATCACCACAACAATATAGGACATTGGTTTCTAATTATTTGTTTAACAACGATCATTCCGAAAACCAAGCCAATTTTATGAGTAAGGGTCACAGAAAAAAGTACATCTTGTTTGTCAGTTGTTTACGCTCTAATGGTTAGCTGACTAATGAAGGTGACAACAGCCACACCAGGCCCCTCTTATACCGGAATTTCCTGTTTATATTAATGACAGCCCTGAATAATTACCTTTAAATTTTTTCTTGTTAAGAATACTTGACATGGTTTCACTGAAGTGCACATGTTAGCAGTTCAAATTGGTCATCAAATCTTAGATTCAGTCTGTTTTATTTTTAGGGAGAAAGTGGTGTTCCTGGAGAACTTGGTGCTGCAGGGAAGCCAGGACCCACTGGTCCTCCTGGGCCTAAGGGGGATGCTGGACCACCGGGTATCCCAGGAGAAAAGGTAACTTCAAATATCAGCTGCCCCATTTTTGAATGGATACCATCACTGGGAATATTCTAATCCACGAACGTTTGACTGGGCAAGTTTCCATGACTTTCACAAATTCTGAAATCTTAAGGAAATCAAAGGCAGGACAGCAACTGGAAGTGATGACGTCATAATGATATGACGTGGTAATTACGTCATAAAGCCAAATGGCGGCCATCTTGGATGTGTCACCGCTTGCCCAATTACTCCCTGATTTGTACTGTACTCATTCGGTTTTCACCAAAAGTGACAATGTAATGGAGATAATCCTATTTTTTTTTCTCAAGATTATTTATGAATTTAAAAATGCCTTCCTTATACATGAATTTTTTTGTGACCACCAATGAGATAAATCAAGTGAATGTTGACATAATATATCAGACACGAAGAAGAGTATTTCATCCCATTTCCAAACACCAAGAAATGGGTTGAGCTTCTCAAACCATTAACAATTCTTTGAGAAGTTCAAAGCGAAAGTTTCACTAAATTTTACGATAATTAAGATCACATATCCAAACCTCCTTCACCGTGGTCATTTCCTTTGTTTTCTCTTCATGAATTAGTAGCAAGATTGGTATCCACTTCCATCTTGGCCATCCACCACCAGAAATATTTATAAGTAGTTTCTGTGAACCAGGGCAGCCATTTTAAATAAATCTGGCCACTGTTTTTCAGCTGCTTCGGATGAAAGTGCTTGTAAAATTTTGAATGTGTGCGACTTAAAGAAAACGATAACAAAGTCCCCTTTGACCAACAAGGGCATCTCAAACTGAAACACCGCACACAGTGTTAAAATTTGGTTTTCTTTATGTCGCTGTTTTCCTTTTTTAACATCATCATCTATGTTTGCTTAGGGACGACGAGGAGCAGATGGTACTCCAGGAAAAACTGGTGATCAAGGACTTCCGGTAATGACGAAAATCCCTGTTTAACCCCTGCCCTCCCTCCTCCTCCCCCCAGGATATAGGCCCATCTACCATCTACCCACAGAAATAATAGTATGGTTTCAAGCCCCACCGATCCTTGGATATAAGGCCCCCTTCGTCTTGCCTTGTTTCCTTAATATAAGTGCTTTTACGGAACAAAGTACAAGGTCAAAAGTGTAATGTAAGTAGAGTGCAGCACAATAATTTTAATGATACTGATAGCATTATAGATATTTCTATCACATCAAATGCCTTTCCTAAAAGTTGACCAAATTTAAGAATAAAACTTCGAAATTACAAAACTTTTCGATATCATCATATCATTTTCAAGTGAAGAAATAAATATGTTACGTTAATATATACCAAAAAATTGTCAAATAGTTGCGTGTGAATAAACAGGCAATGAAAAATATATCATGATGATATCGAAACGTTATGTAATTTGGCTAAGTTGTATTCTTACATGTTTATCTTAAACTACACTGATCAGCCAAATTCTCGATTTACGGCATTATTACTCTTGGCGAGTAATAATCAGTGCGTTTTTTATTCGCTCGTTTTTAGGGAGAACAAGGACCCAAAGGACAGAAGGGAGAGGTGGGACCTGCTGGCGAGAAAGGAGACAAGGGTTGGACCGGCAAACCCGGTGAAGCTGGACCTCAGGGTGAAAGGGTAAAGTTTTGATTGATTGATTGATTGATTGATTGATTTATTTATTTTATTGTGTGAGAGGTAGAAAGAACGCTCTCCTAGTACAGATTGGAGTCGAGTTTGTATGGGACAATCAACGAATGTATGGATCTTGGGACATGTATCTGGCACCCCCCGCAGATTTTGTAGGGGCGGATGACATCATCACCAACTTGGCAAAGGAGAGAGAGCCTGGGATCGATGTCATTGAACGCACTCCCTAATCTTTGATTATTACTTGTTTATTTATTTTTCTTTGGCTTCGCCATGCACAACACAAACAAGAATAATGGACAATTAAATACAGCAAAAGAGAGCAAATAATGGTAGGGCAGCCACTACATCAATAGCCAATTACAGTGGTCCTCTTACACTTAAAAAAAACTAACTAAAACTAAATAAAATTTAGAAGCAGAAAGATGGAAAGCATGCTAACCCAAGGGCGCTGTTACACTTAAGACAAATGAACTTCCAAGCACGGGGGTCTTCCTGGTCATTTCATTAACTCCCCTTATATGTGATTAAGGCAGCGTTTTTATCGCGTAACTGCAAAATTGTAAGTTGCTATTTGTCAGCAGTCAAGACCAGTGCAAAATGTTGTGAAACCACAGCCATTTTCTTTCAGCACAACACACTTTTTCAGTCAGTCTCTTATCCTAAAGGGGCACTGTCACGGAGATTTTGCTGTATTTTGATCAAAGCTACGCAAACATCTAACAAAGAACCTTTTCTCCAACATAGAATTCTTCTTAGAGCACCGGGAGGAAACTAGTAAATATCTTCTCCAAAGAAGAACAAACTAATTTCTCCAAAATACACAGGAAGAACGTAATCCATTTCCATCCAAGCCATCCACAGCAAAATAAAACAATTACTACATTAGATATACTGGTAGTAATTGTTAACATTACTGAAGCATTATTTTAATATTTCCGTCGATACAAATCTGTGTTTTCGCTATTCAAAGGCACACTAAAACTTGGTGACACTGCCCCCTTAAAAACCATATTAATCTGACCAGCTTTTGGTAGTGTAATTAAACCTCGTAATTTGGTCAACCTGGTTGAAGAATGATTACCCTGGATAAATAAATATTGCTTGCTTGCTTACATTTTTACTACTTAAATCGTAGTAATCACTTTCTGCTTAATCTCTCAGGGTGAAATTGGGCCACCAGGAATAGACGGCTCCACTGGACCTCCAGGTCTCAGGGTGAGTATAGCAGGCTAATAGAGCAGTTTTCAGTCGTGTGCCGTGTAACCAAAACCAAAGTAATTACTCTGGCCAATCAGAACAGGTGTAAACAACGCAATGAACCAATTACAACTCAAAGCAAGTACATGTAACCAGTGCCAGGCGCAGGAAAACGAGTGCGACCAACTCACGATTGAAACCAAAACCAAAGTAATTACTCTGGCCAGTCAGAACAGATGTCAACAGTGCAATGAACCAATCAGAACTCAAGCTCACATGTAACCAGCGCTAAGCGCATGAAAACGCGTGCGACCAACTATTGTTGGTTTTTGGTTTTACGAGTTTTGCTGCCCAACGCATAGCAATGTAAAGCAAAACCAAAGTAAAACAGCGTAGATTACTTTCGACACAATTGAAAATTATCCTATGATGGAATTGTTGCGCTCTGTAAAATCCCTTGATGGGGATTGTAGTCGAGAACGTCACCTCTATGCCATTAATTCCATTGTCACTTTTTCAATCTGACTTCTTGTTTGTCTGCAATTAAATAACTATTTAAATTCGAAAGACGTTCATTTCGATAACTAGTAACCTTCCTACCAGTTTTTAAACTTTTACTTTGTCTAGGTTGCTACTAAATTTTGTTTAAATAAACAAAAAACGTCCTTTGCTGGAAACTTTGCAAGGTAACACCAAACAAACAATGAACTTTGCATTATCTTCCTAGGGTGGCCCTGGTGATACTGGAGATCCAGGTAAACAAGGTCGTGAGGGTCAATCGGTGAGACATTCCTTTTTATCAGTATCTTTAAAATAATGAGGTCATGTAAGTTAGCAAACCTGAGGAGGAGTGTGTCATCCAACACAAGGCGCAGCCAAGTTCTTTAAACGAACTTTGAGGTTTTGGGAATTGGGTCAAACACTCTTTCGAGTGTTTGATATAGCTTCTCAAACCATTGATATTTTCTTGGAGAAATTCAAAGCAAAAGTACACCTAACATTATGATAATAATTAAGGGCGCATTTCCTCGAATATGCATCCCCAGTTGGGGCGGTCTGCCCAAATACCTTGCAGATGAGTTGCGGTCCACACAAGACAGGTGTTTGGATATCATTGGGATACCGAGAACATCCCTTCCGATGTTGGAGGAAAGACGAAAAGTAGCGACAAAGCGTGAACTGGAAAGAATTGTCAATGATAAGAACCACCCAAATCAAATTTTCATTATAAAGCCAAATACTAGCTACAGATAACTTAAGATCGGTACCAGGCCCAGTAGGAATACCAAGGTCTAGAACCCAAAGACATGCAAACTCCTTTAGCAATCATTAATTGTCAAACTTTGTCTTTGTAGGGTGAACCTGGTAACAAAGGTCCTGAAGGTGACACGGTGGGTACTTCTCTCGCTCTCTTGTTTTTATTTTTCAACTAAACTTTGCAAATTTTTTTATTTTATTATTATGCTCAAAACTACGACCAATGCACGACTGATCTTCTATTTTTTCATTGTTCTCAGGGTGATGCTGGACCACAGGTAAATAGAATTAATGCAATTTTTAATTTTAATTTTAAAGTTTAACAAGGAAGTTCCGCTATAAAAGGACAAGCTCCTCCTTCCTCCCACACCTTTGTGAGCATGAAATACAAATTTAGATGCTGTTTCTCGAGCGTCCGCTGAAAAAAAATGTATCAAATTTCATATAAATATCACCATAGCAATATCAGACATCATTTTCTAATTCGGTTAACAGGTTTATTTCGAAAACTAAGCCAATTTTATCAGCAAGGGTCGTAGAAAAAGGCGTATGTTGTTTGTCAGTTGTTTACGCTATAGATTGTTGATTGACAACTGACAATGAAAATGGCCAGGCCAGGCCCCTTTTATACCGGAATTTCCTGTTTAGCAGCAGTGTGGCGTGGATCCTCGAAGTCATTAATCAGATCGAAACTTGCTTCCTTTGTCCCTTGTGTTGAAGATAAGCTACTTCTTTGAAACTCCATGTATACAGTTTTTGTTCACAAGTTTTCTGACATATTTCTTTGATTGAATGAATATTGTACAAAGTACTTCTCATTGTGTAAATTGCGTGGGACTAAAAATTGGGTTTTAAACACAACAAGAAATATTTTCAAGGTTTTTTTTTTCTTTTTGTTTCTTTTATTTACCACACAACAAATATGTCAAGATTTATACTAAATGTAATGCTGAACACGAAAGTAAAAGTGACGAGGAAGCCTAAGAAGAAACCGTAGGGTACAAGTGCAGAGCTCTAAGTCGTTGTAAGCTTTTCACTCGAATGTCTGCTGAAATACATGTGCTTTAAAATGCCATGGAAATCGAACAGTCCCCACAACTTAGGCCTGTGCCGCAGATGGTATTAAGGGGCGGTCGATTCCGTCTGCGGCGTAGGCTACCACAAGAAGAATAAAAAAACAATTTTCTGCGGTCACGGTCGAAGGAAAGACGCTTGTTGTTTGCTGGCCGCAGTTTTGTGTTTAACATGACGCATTCAAGTAAGCGGAAAGAAAAAAATGTTCACTAACTAAATAAAGGGCAATTCTTGAATCATTAGAAATACAGGCAGCATAAATAAACGGCAATTTTTGAATCATTAGAAATACAGGCAGCAAAATCTGTTATGTATGTCTAAGAATAATATTTCATCTATAATGTGAAGATGACATTAAGCGTACAATAATTTTCTGTGATGTTAACTGGCTTCATTTGTTTTCTTTATCGTATAGGGCCCTGATGGATTGAAGGTGAGTTAAACAAAACGTTTTTGGGATTATGTCATTGGCTCTTTCTGAATTTTTGGCCAAAACCATGGACCACACTCGTGACATGTTAAAGTGGGAACAAGCTGTGATGAGTTTTTGCCGACGTTTTGTAAGACAAATAGAGAGACTTCAAGAAGTCGGCCGGGCTTTATCAAGTTACAATCCATTTCCAGCATGGGCATTTGTTACAACTCTGGACCAATACATCCCCTTTAATGTTCACATGTATTCCTCATCGAAGTCTGTAGTTGAGACAGGATTTATCTACAAACACACAGAGAGATTTGAAGGCTCGCAAAATTTATGGCCATATCTGTTGTATTTAAATGTGACTGAAATTTTTTAGCCTTTTTCTTAGAGGATACAATGGAACTTCAAGCTTGCCATTGCACTTTTTTTTTTTGGTACAAATTCTAGCACTTTTTCCTCACAATTTTCAACCCTGTTTGGGATCTTTTTCTCGCATCTCGTGTTATTTGTACACATAATGTCAGTGGGTGGTACATCATATCCACCAGCTAAATCACAAAACGGCCTTTACCAGGATGATCCAAACATGTACAGTCTATGCCATATATGAACCTAGTAAACTACAGTATCTAGCCTGCCTTGAGTGACCCTGTGGCACAGGGCTTAGATCTTGGTGATCCCATTGTGCCGGCGTTTCATGGCCGTTGGTGAAAGGCTTGACTCCAGGTCAGCGATTCGCAAATGTTTTCTTAACTTTTAACATCTTTCTCGTTAGTCCTTTAGCATCCATTCAGTAATGAGTAGTTATTGCAGTGAAGCTTATTATTCTATCCTTTGTTTTCTTGTTTTACAGGGACCTCCTGGCCCGCCTGGTCCCCCAGGACCTCCTGTAAGTTAAGCGTGTTTGTGTTTCATCATTTTGCATCATGCCGTTTACAATGCGACTGTTGCTATGTTCAGACCATACTAGACCCAGCTGTTGGAAAGCTGGGCCCGTTAAATCGTAAGCCAACTAACGCTAATCCACGATAAAAAGTTAATCGAGGTTTTCATCTTGCTCGTTAAAAAGGGTTTCAAAGGCTAATTTCAAGCTAAAGGTAAAGAAAAGTTTAAGTCGGTCAAAACTGAGGGCCAAAAATCTTTTGGAAGGAACTGTATTGATTAGTATTTAAAATCGAATCAACGTTGACATTAATCCAGGATTAGCTGAATCGGGCTTTGAACAACTGGGCCCTGATCAGTGTGGCTTATCCAGGCTTAAAGTAATCAAGGTGTCTGTCTCTCTTGTTAATAAGTGTTTGCATTGCTAATTTTTAGCTACAGTTTGAAAGCAAAGTCAAAATTTGGGATAAATACAATTACAAGAGCCTACATGGGTGATTTTTAATCCCTGGTCTAAATAACTGGACCCTGGATAATGTTTTCTCTCGGCATGAAATCTATAACATATGCCTTCCGTTCAACAAGAAGACGTGTTTTCTGTGTTGCTCCAAGCCTATTGTCAACAGAAAACATGACTGACATGTCACTTTACTGAGGCAAAACTCTTTTGCACATTGCACAGGCGCTTCCATAGGTTTGATTGTTTTCTAAATTTCTAATATATATTGTGTTATCATGTACCACCCTTGCATGCATTTTTTCAAACTACTCATCAAAATGTCTAAGAGGTACACTAACTAACATCTCTTCTGTTTTTTTAGGGTGAACCTGGCATGTCAGAGATCGCTAGTGTAAGTGATAACTTCTCAATTTACCTATTTGCTTTAATTTGCAGATGATCATTCTCTGATTTCTGGCCAGTTCTTTGCCTCTCTCTTTTAACACGAGTGAACATATCATTATCATTGTTAATCAAATATTAACATTCGTTTTCTGTCTCTTAGTACTTGTCTGTAGGAAACATCGAGAAAGGCCCAGGATTCCGACTCTACTCAAGCACTGGAAAGGTAAGAAAATTATTGTGGAAATTATTTTGGGACCAATCCTTGGGTGGACAGCTTTTCCAAGCAACTCCCAGTTGGTTTGACGCTGAGGTCATGGGTTTAAATCCCGTTCAAGCGTGCAATGTTTTTTCAGGCTTCCTTTTCGCAACTGCTAAACTTGCGTACATATAATTGCGATGGTCTCTCGCTTATTAATTCAATCATCCGCAGTTCAAAATATATGAATTTAATAAGTTCACTTTCTTTTCCAAGCTATCGTTAGTAATGTTCGAACCTTTAATTTTCATGTTTTTGATTCTGCAGGAAAAGCCAACTGGAGACGTTAAGGTAAGGGCTGGCCATTGTTAAGACTTTTGTTTTCAGAAGGAGATTGAAGTGGCTTTGTA
>NW_028145508.1:2082500-2152500 GCF_977016875.1 Pavona decussata | reverse complement strand
GCTGGGACGAGGCCTAAGAAATTACATTTATTACCAAAGGGTATAAATTAGTTTAGGCAGCCTGCGTCGCGTTTCATTATCCCGGATGGGTCACAGCCGGGACTTGAATATGTTTATATTTAGGCATCTGAGCATGCGGTTACAGACCTCTTTCATTACAGCTTCGGTGCGGGGCAAACATCCCCCCCCCCCCCCCCCCCAATTACTCTTCTCATTTTCGGTGCATTCGCGTCGGTACATAGTATCATAATTAGGTCAAATAAGGCGTGTTTGCCCTCACCTTTGCTGGGAAAAGGTTCTCATTTCCAGATTTTTTGAAATTTGATATGATATTATCAATAAACGACCACTTAACTGAGTGGCCAAATTATGGCAAATAATGGTGTCAGTTCAGTCCTCTCTCCAGCAAACTGAGCTCAGCCTTTGTAATGCACACTGTTAAGTACATCCCTAAGTAAGCGAGGAAGGGGCATAAATGGGCTTTTAAAAACAAAACAATAGTTTGGGAAACTCATTTAAATATTCTCCAGGTTCAAACTGATTAATTCAAATAAATCCAGTCAGTTTATTTCTATTGTTGGTATTTTTTTACTTCACAAATAACTAACTGTTGTTTTCTTGTTGTTACATTTGTTTGTCGCAATAGGGCAGCCTTGGACAACCGGGTTCACCCGGTGACTTGGGAGCTGGTGGAAACCGGGTGAGAGGAAAACAAGGATTATCGTTAAAAATTTGAACTCTTATATAAGGATTATGGTACATTAGGCTTATAATTCATTCTCCCGGAAACGCTGCATTTTAACTCTATTTCGGGAACATTAATTTTCCTGACCTGGAGCGGAATTTGTGAGGTTTGGGGCCGAGGGGGGAGGAGGCATGTGATAAAAATTGGTTTCAAAGGGAGAGGGTCACGTGAAAGGTAAAGATGCCTGATGTTCAGTCATTGAAACAATTTCCGCAGGTAAAACAACCCATTGTTAACGTTTCTTTTCTTTTCTTCTCATTTGACTTTTGTTGGTTTTTTGTTTTGTTTTGTTTAGTTTTTTCTGGGAGGGATCATCCGAGAAAATTGTATTCCACTCCCTTAGCGTAACTCTTTAATAAGCAAACGTCTCTCTTGGCTCAGGGGAATGCTGATCTCTCATCTCCTTTGAGGCCGTTCTTTTTAGGGGCTTTGAAGACAATCGATCGACCTTTCTCTTTCTTGTGGCAGGGTCCAGAGGGAGTAGCTGGAGCGCCAGGACCCGAAGGAGTTCCAGGGATGGCGGTAAGTGGCATTTTTTTTTTTTTCGTATGTTACATTGTAAACTAAGCGATTTGGCGATCTAAGGAAGACATTTCTCCGAAACTGAAAGCCAGGAAGACGAATACGAATGCCGTGGGTTTATTTTTCGGTTTATAAGGGAAAAGTTACCTGAAAATGAAATTTAGATGGCGTCATCTCTCATACGAAAACTATTTTTAGGATCTCTGGATGATCTCAAAGAAAGTGCTTTTATAAATTTAACAATAATCCACAATTTTGTTCTTACCAATGTTTTTGTTGTTGTTGTTGTTGATGTTGTTGGTTATGATGGTGATGATGGTGATGATGATGATGATGATGATGTATATTCAAGACTGTTTATTACTATGTCGTCTTCTATAGGGAAATGTTGGTCTCACGGGATCAAATGGCGCCACTGGACCTACAGGGTCAAAGGTACACGGTTCGAATTTTAATGTTTTCGTTGTGGCTACAGTTATACATTCAACGTGTGGACGTTCGCACAAAAATCTTTCATTGGAGAGATTTAGAATTACGTTCATGGTAAACGGCTGAAATGATCACGTGACCATGTTTACCCTACATTTGCCGCTCGCTGTTTTCAGTTTCTCAGAAACATTGGGTAATTACTGCGTGCTGTGTACTTACTTTTTCTAGAAAACAGAAACGCGAATATCACGTTTGCCGTTTACCGTTTGCTGTGAACACGATTCTAAATCTCTTTATTGATAACGTTTTTCAGATTTTTGCTGCAATGAGTTACTGGTGTCATAAATGCAAAAAAGCAAAAAAAAAAAAACACCAAACAAACAAAAAAAATGAGGGAATCGAATTCGTTCCGGAGATAAGCACGTTAGGCTGTCGTTGCTGAGCAGGACTTCCATTGTTGTTACTATGGAAACACTCGGTGTATCAAGCTAACACTTTCAGCACAGATAACATCCTTTGTAGCTGAAATGCCTGCAAAGCTAGAGTATGAGCGAAATTCGATAACACGTGGGCTTCTTGCATTAAAAATTTTCTAGTTTTTGTTGTTAATGCATAAAACCGGTAAAGAAGTGATTCATTGAAAGAAAAGCCGATGTCAACTTGTTTAAGGTGATGGTGCCGACTAATACTGAAGTACGGTTTATGACTATACGGGAAAAGCAGATCTTAGCAAGGGCTATTGGAATCCTAAAACAAAATTGGAGGTAACCCCGCATTTTTTTAGAGATAATTATGAAACAATTATTTTAAATAGCATTAAAATACAAACCGAAAAATGCATAGTTGCCCCCAATTTTCATTTTGGATACCAAGAACACTTGCTGAGTTCTGCTCGATCAATCAATCTTTATCAATCATAGTTTTAAATCGCGCAAAAATATCTCTGTATTAATAGGCACCACCCATAGGAAATCCGAGTATCTCCAGATGCGCAGAACGTATGCGCAGTAACAAAAGTAGGCACAAAATACATGATTTACGCACTATACAGTGATGGTGCGTTGTTACTAAGGAGTTGCAATTTTGTAACAGAGACCTGATATTCTCTGTCTTTACAGGGTGAAGTCGGGGAGATAGGCAATGACGGCAAAGATGGAAAAACAGGAAGTGAAGTAAGTAAGCAGGTTTATTTTAGAAATAAAACGCATTTGTTTTGTTTTAGTTCCAAATGACATCAATTACTGCGCAGTGATTGTGTAATTTATTAACTCTTACAATTTTATACTCCCTCACAATGAAACTGTACTAATGACAAGCGGTTCTCTTTTATTTGCTTTTATTCATTAGGGAGGAATAGGGGAGGCGGGACCACTCGGGGAAGCAGGCTCAGCTGGAGACCCTGTGAGTAACTTGAATTTTAACCAGTTAGGTTGATTGACTTACTGACCCACTGACCGACAGATTCATTGATTCATCGTTTGATTGCTTCAATGACGGGCTAATTACTGACTTACCGCTCGCAGTCTAGAATTATTAATTATTGATCAGATTGAATAAAGTATTATTATTATTATTATTATTATTATTATTATTAATTGATTAATTGATTGATTGATCGATCGATCGATCGATCGATCGATTGATTGATTGATTGATTGATTGATTGATTGAGTGAGTGTGTGACTGAATAACTGACTGACTGGTTAATCATTTAATTAACTTATTAATCAAATGATCAATCAGTTACTTTATTGATTGATTGGTCGACTGCCTAACTACTGATTGATCAATTGGTGGATTGCTTGATAGCCTGCGTAGCTGGCGGTTTTGGTGGGCAGGAGAGCCGGGCCAAAACGAGTGGTGCAGCTGCGGGTGAAATGGGGAGAGAACCGCGACAGTCGCGGCGAAGCCGCGTCAACGAGCGGCTTCGCCACGAGGAACGGTTTCTCGTTGCCCTCGCCCCATTTCCCCGCCGCTTCGCCACTCTTTTTCCCATAAAAACCGCCAGCTACGCAGGCTAATTGATTGACTTATATATTTGGTTGACTGACTCACTCACTGACTGATTGACTTACTGACTGACTGACTGACTGACTGATTGATTGATTGATTGCTTGCTTGCTTGCTTGCTTGCTTGCTTGCTTGCTTGCTTGTTTGCTTGCTTGATTGATTGATTGATTGATTGATTGATTGATTGATTGATTGATTGATTGATTGATTGATTGATTGATTGATTGATTGATTGATTGATTGATTGATTGATTGATTGATTGATTGATTGATTGATTGATTGATTGATTGATTTTCTAGGGTGAGGCAGGTGAAGAAGGAGAAAATGGGTCTCCAGGACTTCAAGGACCTAAGGTGTGTTTTGTCGTCGTCTTCTTGCTCAAGGGCCAGATGCACCATAGGTTCACCATAGTATCATATCCAGTGTTATCAATTAGTTTTCTTACCCTTCGAATTCTTATACGTTTCGGCTCTAAAAGTACAACTTGGCTGGCTGGCTGCTCCGAATAGATTATGGTACCAATGTGACGCCAGCAAAGTCAAGCGATCGAGCGGCAGTCTATTCAGATATCAATATAGGCTGTAAGCAGTCTCTTTGGTATGCGTACGAGCGGCAACCTGTTAATTTGTATAATTTATGTATTTTTGTCAACTCGTAGGATTTGAGTTAAAAACGACGTCCGCTCGCAGTCTAGAATTATTAACGTTTCATTAATCCTCGTCGTGTTAAGTCTGTAAACGTTGCGGAAACTTCGTCATTACAGGGTAAGCTCGGCAGCACAGGTGAACAAGGTCCACAGGGAGAACAAGGAGCATCAGGCTCTGCAGGCGCGAAAGGCATGCCGGGTGACGACGGAACAATTGGAGATGACGTAAGTGAATTCATAACACAGAGAGAAAACGGGTAAATTAGGGTGAGAATGGATGGCTCTTTCTCCTACAGTGAACTACCAATTGGCATAGAGTGCAGGGTGAAAATATATACTTCTTTGAACATAAAGGTATTTTTCGGGTTAGTAAAATCTCTTTCTTTTTATTTCTGAGTAAACACTTCGTCAGATGTGAACGCAAGAGAGTAGCAACGAAAGATATGTTCACTGGTCTTGGAGAAAATCGACGTTTAATAACGTTTACGCGTGATTAGACCCTCCTGGTGTGTCCCCATATCTGAAAACGTCCTCCAGATGTGTTACCGCCAGCACAGATAAAACTTTTAAGTCAATTATATTTAAACTATTCCAGTGGAAAAGTCTGATGTATAATTTTATTTTTTTACTACATTTTTTTCCTGTTATTCAGGGAAGAGTTGGCTTAGATGGGCCGAGAGGAATTGAAGGAGATCCAGGGGAAACTGTAAGTCAGAAAATTACTTTCCACTCGCCTTTTCCGTCACAAGCTCTGCCCCCAGCAACTACTTTTTAAACGCGTTTCACACTTTCACCTGTGGCACTGACAACAACAACCGTTGCGTGAAAAGTTTTGGTTAACTCGCATGGAGACACGTTTTTTCTTTATCACATGAATTTAGCCATTTCCAAGTTGATTTGAACCTCACTACGGAAGCGAAGCTAAGTGCAAAGCTTTCTATATGAAAATTAGTTTTGTTGGCATAGATGCACTTAGCCTTGCTTTCATAACGAGGTTCAAAGCAACTCGGAAATGGCGTACTCACCATCATTCTCTCAGTTTCTCATCACACAGCAGGAAATTTTTGACATTGCTGATCCAAGCAGAAGTGCGTGTCCCATATGAACCTACTTAATGACCTAGCAAATATATGACGTGTTTTTTTATATATCGTAACGAAGGACGAATGACTTGAAGTATTTTGAGGAAAAGATAGCATTGCGTCTATCCCATGTGCAAATAGTTTTCTTGCTTAATTACTTCTTGCACAGGGTGACGCAGGAGAACCTGGCGAAAAAGGATCAACTGGCGCATTGGGGCAAAAGGTACATTTTCTTTTCATTTCTGTTTTTCTTGTTTGCTTGCTTGGTTCGATCTTTTGAGTGTTTCTTCTCCGAAAATCTTTCAAAAACATCAAAGTTTAAAGAAAATCTCAAGTTTCATTATCTAAAGTACCAGGAGATAATTACTGAAAGTACTGAGTCCATTCTTACGAAGTTAATTCAGTGTAAAGGGAATAAATTGTTGGAAGTGAGTGGGTTAAATTTCAACAGCAAGAATGGTGTTATAACAGCCGGGCGTCTTTCGTAGGAGAAACACCTTCTGCGGCCCCAACAATTTTTGGTAATATTTTTTCAACCCAAAGGATACTTTTTCTTCAATTGCCGCTGAAAATGAAAGGCCAATTTGCTTTAAAACGGCTATTTTAGTGCACAGAGAGTCCAGAGAAACTATTCGTAAATGTTTACGGCTACGAATGGATGGAAATAGATTTCAAAGTCGGGCCTGCGTTTTCGAGGTCTTTCTTAGTGCCTTGAATACAGAATTGTAACTGAATATATTGTGGATTATTCTCTCTGAGAAATTGTGTTTAAACATTGCTATGCATGCTTCCATTTTATCACTGAACAAAAATTAAACAATGATTTTAGGGCGATAGAGGAGAAGCAGGAGATCCAGGTCCACCAGGATTTCTAGGACACAAGGTAACGCAGCTTTCCATGTGATACAAGGTGTGCAGCCCATGTTCTGAAATGACACTAACGCAGACAAAGATTCCTTTTAGTTCTCAACTCTAAGAATAAAAAGCAACATCCAATATGTGAATGACCCTGCTTATGTTCAATGCGAGTTTTCGTGTGTGTGGGTAAAATTAAATTTTGAACGTTAGAAAAATATCACTGTCTTTACAAACGTGAACACCGATGCATGGATGTTGTCATTAATGGATGATTTTTGGGTCGCAGGGACAGGCAGGCGAAGCCGGCCCCAGGGGAGATATTGGAGAGGAAGGTCCACCGGTAACTATAGTAACACATTATTAATGTACACACAAACCTTAAAAGACGTGCAATCTGTATACATAGTGGGTATTTGCTTGAAAATATTCGCAGCAAAATTCTCCAATCTCGTTTAAGCGGACAATTCCATTCTGTGGATACTATCTGACTCTGTCTATTTTGCAAGGCTGTCTTTAAAACATTTACTACTGCACGTGTATTTTTATCAGCCAAAGATTCTTAGTTAAGATTCTTTGATTATTTGTTTGCTGATTTTTTCTTTTGATTTTAGGGAGGTGATGGTGAGCGGGGCCCTTTTGGTGAACCTGGCGAACAAGGCCTGATGGTAAAACGAAAATTCTAGAAAATTTAACACAAGAAGTATAGGATAATTTTGAGAGAATTAAAACGCGCACGACAATTTTAATGGTTAGGATAGCTATTAATTAAAAAAAAAATGAAAATTGTTAGTTTTGTAAATTAACAGCCGTTCTGGGATGACATTTCCTGTTTAATTCTCGTTTTTAGTTTCTCACGGTTGTTTTTATGTTTCGATCACTGTTGAGTCAAAAAAGATGATATTATAAAGACAGTGGAACTTCCTGATGAACTCCTTTACGTTACATTTCTTAACTTCGGAGTCTTCATAACAGAATGTATATTCTTGGCCCCAGTTGTTCAAAGAGCGGATAACTTTATCCAGTGGAAAAAGGACTATACAACGGAAATAACACATTTTACACGTTAGATAACGATTTATCCGCTGCATAAATTTATCCACTCTTTAAACATTCGGGGCCTGGCTAATGGGGAACTAAACATAATGCATGTCATGTAACATTATGGCGCGTTATCCGTTTGAAATAAGCGGACCTTTTAAGCAACAGCATCGCCGCAAAACAATAGGTTTAATGAGGAAATACAATTGCTCTGCACGTGCCTTTTAAATTTTTGTACGTGAAATGACCAAATTTTGTGTATAACGCGTTGGTTTTGTGGATAACGTGAGCACATGACGGTACATTTTTCATTCTCTCCCAGTCACCTTGAACGTCGTTCCCACCTGCTCCGTTACTGGATAGTTTGGCCACATTACACAAGTTGAACGAATAGAAATAATCGCTAAGTAGTAAAAGTAACGCGGATTTACACTTTCACGGGCTTCCACGTGACGTTTTCGTTGGCGTAGCTGTCGTGGTTTCTAAAAGTCCCTAATGTTATTGCCATGAGTATTTTATTGTTATTTATTTTTATATCAATATGTATATTCTCCTCATACATTCCACATATTTCCTATGGTGCCAGTTGAGAGAATTGGTTTCAACATCAACATTTTGTCATTGGTGATCATTTCCCTTATTCTCATGACCTATATGTTTGATGGAGTAGCGATATTGGAAGGAGAAATTATATTCTGGTCACCATTGGGGTTAATCTCGTACCCAGACCTCCTACGGTCATTTCGACATTCCCGAACCGACTGAGATCTGGGTACGAGATTACATTGGGGTAGGAAGAAAAATGATTGCAAATCAGAATTTCTCGTTTCTTCTCTTTCCGTAGGGTTCTACCGGACCTACAGGCCAAGGGGGTACAAAGGTAACAGTGGTTCGATTTTATCGCTCAAAAAGAGGAAAAGAAAATTTTTATTAAGTTATTCAAGAGCCTTTATTCTTCTTTTCTTTTCTTTTCTCTTAGGGTGAGCCTGGAAAGCAGGTTGGTTTCGTTGGTTGAATTTCACAAAATTTTGCATTATACTTGTTATATATGTAATTGGTATTTATTTGAATACTTCTCTAACATTTTGTTTTTAAACTTTTTTTCTGCTAGGGAGAAGAAGGTCTAAGGGTAAGCATGCACCGGTTTCTAATTTGCATTCTACCAACTACCGCCAAGTCACAGTTTCTGTTTCTGTTTTGCAAATATTTACGAAAATTTCATACATCCATCCATTTCATTCCTTGATGTCCTTTCGAATTTTTACAACAACAACAACAACAACAAAGAGATCGACTTTTTTTACGCTTTATTAAGAAAATAGCTAGAAGGACTACACTAACCCAGCCGCAGATAGCTGTTGCTGTTCGCGGTAGGTTAGTTTTAAAAATCATTATAGAGAGATTTAGAAGCGCGTTTACGGCAAACGTGAGATTCGCTTTATTTCTTCTTTAAAAAAATGAGTACATAGATGAGAATAGTGCAAAATAATTCTGGTCTTTGATGCTAACGCAAAACAACCCAATTTTACTGAGATAGTGTAAAACAGCGAGCGGCAAATATAGGGTAAATATGGTCACGTGATCATTTCTGCCGTTTGCCGTAATCGTAATTCTAAACTGGCTCTCTATATGTTTCACACAAAAAGACGAAAAACGAAAAAACAAAAGACAAAAAGTAAAAAGTGTTCACGAACCCATTAAAAAAAAGAACGGAAATAGAGGTAGTAGAAATAACTAAGAAGGAGAGATGACAATGACGCATAGAGTACTTGGGCACTTTGTCGATTATCGTTGTGCAATCGATATAATGAGAATGATGTATTATTATTCAGTAAGTGACACAGGCATACTCGGAAAGAAAATCCGAGTGTCCTATCAGGCGTCGAACCTAAGACCTTCCGATTACTAGTTCGGATGCTCTACCACTGAGCTACAGGAGACTCGTGGGAGCTAAGGCTATTAAACTAGGTTCATGGGACAAACAATATAAAATCAATAATATCATCCTCATTTTTCAACATATTTATAAAAAAGTCACGAATTTTGATTTTGAAATTTTCGTATGTCCTTTTAACAGGGAGAACCCGGAGCTCCTGGACCAACAGGCCCACCGGTGAGTACTCGGAACACCAGTCACTTCGCCCCCACGAAAACTCGCCCACAACTTACCTACCTATGGAGAGTGACCGAGTCAAAATCCGTATTGGCGAGTCCGTATTGCATTGGCGAGTCCGTTGTGGCGAGAAGTGACTGGTCAACAGTGTTCGGCTTTGCTGTTTTATATTCATCTGAAAGGAGCTAGTGTAAGGTTTTTTTCCAAAAAAAAAAGACAGTTTACTAAGACACTTTTTAATTTGTCAAAACAGGAACAGTCTTTTCAATTTTATCTACCTTGCTACACTGTGATAATTTTGTTTGCGTAATATATTATTACTGTTTATTTGTTCATCACACTATTATTTGTAAACACCATGAAATGAGCTTTTAAGTGGAATGAAGCCTCCGAAACCGTAAATTGGAGAATCGTCTTTTCTTCAACATACGGTATAAAAGCGTCTTGGTAAATCTCGAGGGCCAACTGCCAACTGAAAATAATTAAAATAGTCTTTCAATCAATGTGTGTGAGGGGGTTAGTTTCTAAAGAGACTGTGATGCTGCGTTGGCGGAAGAATGGAGACGAAGGGCGTTTTCCATTTATCAGGACTGTCCGGCCACACCAGTCGGTCCGTACCAATTTGAAGGACTGATTCTTTGAATTCTTCAAAATGGTACAAATGTTAGGAGAGTAGAGTGCGCTATTTTGAAGGAATTCCAAAATGTGGCACATAAACTGAAGTTCAAATTGGTGAATGCTGTTTGTGAAATGATCGATCTGGTCCACCAGCTCTGACAAATGAAAAGTGCCCGAATATTTGGTTTTATCACCCGACCTGGCAAGGTAATTTGGCCACTGTAGAGATTCGAGAGCTGACGTTTTGAGCGTTACCCCTTTGTCAGAGCGGATTCGCTTTTTTCAATCCAAACGTGACTGACTAGGACTCTCAGGGAGGTATACTGTCCTATCTAACATAACATTACAATCTTCCTCACATCGTCTTATTTTCTTTTTACCTAGGTCACCCTTGGAGATCTAATGGTAAGCTAACCTGTACAAATATAATTTTACAACAACGGTCAGAATTCACGCGCGCTGATTGGCTCGTAGCACACCTTCAGATGTGACTACCAGTACGAGATTGAGAACGAGTACGACTTTTGATATCTTGTTTGCGTGGTTTAGATAACCGATTTTCCCACCAATCTTGTTTCTATGGTCTCCTTATCTGCTGGTAAACAACAGGAATGATCGAGAGTTCTGGGGACGTGGCTGATTAGAAATTTGAAAGTCGTACTCGTACTCTGATCCGAAGGTCCCTTAGTGTGCAGACAATAAAAATGACGTCAGATGTAACGCACGCTTTCTCGAGGGAAAATAAATCCAATTTCGTTCGTACTTTTTCCATGTTGTTGTAAAAAAACAAACTGTCAGTTTTCTATGGTGTTTACTCTTATACACCATAAAATGCCGCCATAACGTGTTCAAACCTTGGCAGTGAAACCACTCGCCTACGACTCGTGGTTCCAGTTGAGTTTTGAACATTTTATGACGTCATTTTATGATCTATAAAGCTGCCGTTGACTTGTTAATTTTATATTTAACTTGAAGTATTTTCAAGCCATCCTCAATTGCTAAAGCCCACGTGTTCTTTTTTTGTTTTCCTTCCACTCAGACGTCCTCAGGACACAGAGATATGGGTCAACTCTTTCAGGCACCACGTGACGAACCTGTTACGCCAGAGAAAGCTGGGACCGTAGAACTGTACAGGAGTCAGCATCAATCAGTAAGTGTACTTAGAACCTGACGAGGGGATGGGAGGGGAGGAGAGGGAGAGGAGTGAGGAGTGGGTAAGAGTGATGGAGTAGTCGTGTAATTTTGGGTAATGCTGTAACAATCAGTTAGTGTGCTCAGAATTTGACGAGGGGCAGGGAGGGTAGGGGAGGAGATATCCCGAGGGCAAAAATATCCTGATTTCAGAATAAAACGTGACTGCCTTCGCGGGAAATCAGTCACTTTGGTGATGGCACGCACACCACACGTTAGCGTGGTAAAACAAATTAAAAGAAGCGTACGACGTTTGCTTACGAGTGTCATACATATGTGACCGTTTGTGTCGTGCACTGCTCATGTAATATAAAAACTCGTAGGCAACTCTCATCATTCAACGTGTTGCAAGTTTTTGAAGGCAAGGCAAGAACTTGCAATGTTTTGCCACAGCGAGTTGCTTCCTTAAAAGTCGTCCGCGCGCTATGTTACACGGGAAGAATATCTAACCCAACAATGTTGCGTTAAGAATGTGTTCCGTGTAACATCACCTTTAGACCAAGTACACGTGGATGAGTAAATAGATAGACCTTCACTTAAAAGTAGAGTGATGACATATTAGTTACTGAATATTGTCTTTCTTTTTCAAGGGAGAAACCAGAGAAGTTGATCCGGTTAGTTATTTTACAATGTTCTAATGCAGTTAATTTTACCTTTCACTCATTATTGATTATTCTTTCTTGTTCCTCTAATCCTTGTTTGTTTGTTGTTGTCTTTATTTCAGTTGTCGACTTTTGTTACGCTTGTGAAGGACAGACTAACAATGCTTAAAAATCCAAACGGCACGAACAAATTCCCTGCGAGAACTTGTAAAGACTTGTACATGTCTTATCCTGACCTGCCGAGCGGTATGACAAACTTATTTTTCATTATTGCAATTGTCATTAACGTTTTCTTCCTCCGATGGATTCAAACAAAGAATGCTTGCAGTTCGAGATTTCTCCTGCCATTTTGAAACTTGGCCGGTGTGAGGATACAACAATGGCATCAACAGTTTTCGAATTTTCAAAAAAAAAATCACGGCTATCATCATTCAGTAAATTACATAAACCAAACACATTATACATAAAACAATCAGTAAATGGATTTTTAGTTAATTTTTTTCCGTTTTCCTGTCAAGGTTTCTACTGGATCGACCCTAATGGTGGTTTGCCTGACGATGCTGTTAAAGTTCGCTGTGAGCACCGTACAAAGTCTACTTGTCTGTATCCCACCAACACCAACCAGGTGATAGCTCCAATAATGATTTTACAATAACTGTCAAAATTCCTGCGCACTGATTGACTCGTAGCTGTACGATAAGAGTGCAGACAATAAAAATGACGTCAGATGTAACGGCCGTGCTTTCTCAACTCAAAATAAAAGCTAATTCCGTTCGTACTTTTTCCATGTTATTGTAAAAAACAAATCGATGGCAGTTTTTTATGGTCTATAATTAAAATAAAACTATCAAATGACGCCATAAAATTTTCAAAACTTGGCAGTGAAACCACTCGCCTGCCATCGATTTGTTAATTAGCAAACTATATCCAGCTTTTCAGGAGAAAGAACATAACACAGATTTCTTGCATACCGCTACGACAAAAAGATGTCAAAAGGGTGTAGTTTACGGGTAAAGGAAATAATGACACACACTGTATAGTATTAGATTCCTCTTAGAGATAGTGGAGTGAGCTAAATGCGCGTTGTCGTGTTTCGTTCGCGTTACTTTTCACTTTTCCTGATAAAACATAAGAAACCACGCGTGGTCTAGATTTTTAGGTGTAAAACTTCAGTGAAAACCTTGTAACATTTAAAATTTGTAAAAAGCTTGAAGCTTACTTTGCGAAAAACGTTGCAAACGATCGCTTTTGCAGGAACACGTTACCTGTTTCTTAAAATCCAAAACGTTTTAAACTGTCTTAAAAAGGTTTTTTAAACTGCAGTGTAAACTTTTTTACCTAGCTATTAGGTACTTCGTTGTTTGCCAAATTTTGTAATGAGTATACTATTTTGTCTAGGCATTTGCGACAGAGAACAAGAAGTGGTTCACTGGCGATGATGGGTACAAATGGCTCAGAGAGGACCTACGCATGTTAGAAAATGTACGTACTACCCTCGGGGTACTCTTAATCTTTTTTTTTTGGGGGGGGGGGGGGGGGGACAGGTGTGCCGCTGGGCCTCTGAAACCCTTACCCTAAACCAGATCCAGTACAGCTGCATTTTGCAACCATATACTAGACTAAAGACCAAAAATCCATACCCTATCCCAGACTCGCCATTTTCCAGAAACTTGGTCACTAACACAGCCCAGCCAAAACAAAATCTTCTACGTGTACAACAAAAACTAAAACGCGTTTTATAAGTGTCAATTCCCGGGAAACCTAGTCTAGATTAAATTGTTCATATAGCTTATATATGGGAGCACAAGGAGGTTCTACCACTCTACTGCTACTCTTCGTTCAAAGAAGTTAATATACATAAACCTTTTTAGAAAGACAACGCCCTAACGTTAAGTGTGTGACTCAGTGTCATGGGTAGAGACAATCAATAGGAAAGAACGTTCTTTTTTATTTAGCAACTCCTTTCCATGGCCAAAAATGTAATCAAAGCACTTAAAGTGTTAAAAACTCCAAGGCGTTTTATTTTATAACATTTCTTTGCAGATTGAATACGTGAGCGAACCAACCCAATTAGAATTTCTCCGCTTGCTGAGTGACCGCGCCAGCCAGAGGGTCAAGTACAACTGTAAAGATTCAGTGGCCTGGGGCGATAAAAATAACGAGTTTTCCAAGTCCATTAAGATCAAGGCTGATAATGGAGTTGAAATGCACGCTGAGTCTTCCAACAAGTTTAAACCCAAACTTATCTTAGACGGCTGTTCGGTGAGAAATAAATGCTGTGCGGTACTGATATTTCAACAATTAATATTGAACGCTGCACATATCAGTTCATCATACCTAGTATACTTTGCAATTACTGCAGCTGGTGGGAAGCTCTTAAACAGCTGGCTTGATAACTAAGCTGGTAAAAAAGTTATTTAATTCATTTAATGTCAATAACACGGGGAGTGCTTCCGCAATCTCCCGCGCCAGAGGCTCGTGATAAGTGCTTGACAATAGTCCAGGAAGAATTGGAATTAGAAATGTTGGTCTTTGTGGAGAGGGGAAAACTGGAGTACCCAAAGAAAAACCTCTGGGAGCAAGGACGAGAACCAACAACAAACGACGCTGAGTCCGGGAATCGAATCCGAGCCACATTGGTGGGAGACGAGTGCTCTCACCACTGCGCCATTCCTACTCCTTAAGTTGCACTATCATTGCAAAGTCATGTGTTTGTGCTCTGTTTGAGAGTGTTGTTAGCTAAAAAAAATATGGGATTCTTCACTCGTTCATCTCCAGCTCACATAAGTGGCTCTTACCCATCAGTCCAAAAAAAAACAACAACAGCAACAACAGCTTGAGTATCGTTGTCCGAAAAAAAGCTAGCGAACATGGCTATATTTAGGATTTTCTCTTTTTCGGTGTTATTGACTAACAAGAATGTAGTTGGATTTTGAGTTAACCATCTCACAGGGTCAGGTATTCTGTCATATCCGTTGTACGGGACTATCATCAATGCCAGGAGAGATTACTGCATGTAGAAGAACGGTCTCTTACTAGAGATCTGAAATGTAGTCATGTAAAGGAAATAAATGTTGAGGTGATTTCCAAGGAAGGTTTGAAAGTGTGGGGATTTTTTTAAGACTATTTTAGGATATATATACAGGCAAAACTTTCCATACCTACAAATGGACTAAATGTAGTCCTCTTATCGATCTCTTTCATCATCATTTGCAGGTGAAAGATGGTCAATGGCACCACACGGTGTTAGAAGTGGACACGCCCAAACCCTACCGCCTGCCGATACTCGACATAGCAGCGTATGACATCGGAGACACTGGCGAAGAGTTTGGAATAGAAATCGATCGGCTTTGCTTCTCTTAGCATTAAACCTCCACGCCACTCGAACAATTTTATAACTGACACCAGCTAGTTGGCATTCATTTAATATTAGTTGACCTTAGACAACTGGCGCCTTCTATTCTTGGAATAAATTTACGTCACTCAGGGGCACCCATCGAGAACATTTGAGCGAAATCATACTTTTAATGTTTCCTCTAGACTTGCTTACAAGTCGAGCTTAGAGAGCGCGAAGCGCGAATCGTCAGAGCTCGAGCGAGCGAGAGCCATGTCCACTCAATGAGAAGCGAGCGAGCGACTTTGAGAAAGTATCTTTTCTCTTGTGTTCCCAGATCGATGTGGCCTTTAAAATAAATATCTGTGTAAGCTAATACAGTTTTATCTGTTCGAATGCTTCAGTTGAAAACTCAACTTGCAGAAAGTTCAGCAAAGGAAATCTTATTTCCCACATTTACGAGCTGTTGTTGGGTTAACGAAAATGCTAGCTGGCCCTCCCCTTTTTTACGACATGTTTGCCCCTTCTAAAACAGAAGGATTAATTTTCCAGTGTTACGAGAAAGTTTGAGCTGACATTTTGCCGACGCTTTAAAACTAAAGCCGAATTTCTCCCGAGCAGATATCCCCCGATGAACTATTGGGTGCCCCTCCTCAGTCGTTGCCCGCCGTAGCTTTGCTCTTTGAGGAAGAGAGCTTTAGATTTCTCAGAAATGGTCGGCTAACCCGCTCAGTTTGTAAATGAAGAGCGCCATTTTGAAGGGCTGTGTCTACGAATTCTTCAGATGGCACATTGTGAAAAATAAAATACGCCATCTTCAAGGACTAACACACTGGCAGTGCTTGCGGAGACTTATTTTTTTGCTTGGTATTGATAAATTGAAGTGACATCAGAGCTAATATGCTGCTGTGTGTAGTAAGTAAGCAACGATGTTGGCATATTAAGCTGAAGACGACATTAAAAAACTGAAGTGTTTTCACTTTTCATCGACTTTGGCAAACTGGGCAAATTATAGCCGATTGCATTGTTCTGTACATGCCCGGCTTTTTCAAACAAGATTTCCTAGGGGGCAATCGAGGACGCGCTAAAATTCACCGGAAAGTTTGCATTAACTAGAAACAGTCTAGCTCAGTGTTAGTATAACAAAGCGTTTGGACGTTCATTAGAAAACAAAAAACCTTCATTTTTTGGACTGCGTGCGTTGCCTTGGGTACTTTTCGGTCGCATTCGCTGGGAAACTTCCATGTGAAATGAAGGGTTACTCATAGTCACCGTTACTGAGTTAAAAATGATCCTCTTAGGGTGTTAAAATCTGAATGGAACATGTTTTGAATTATCCTGGTACCTTAGAGTGTAGAAGCAGGCAAATTTTAATGGAAATAGTAACTGGACTGCTTGTCACTGAAGTTATATTCCTTTGGGGTAAAAAGTAAATCACAGCCACGTTCACAAATCGAGATGCTGGTATCTTCACTGAAGAGCTGCCAGAGATAAGTCAGTTTAGATGGAAATCTAACCCCCACCCTATCCCCACTCCCTTACAACAAACCCGAGTCCGTACACATCAATGCAAACTTGGCTGTAATACATTCGTGCTAATATTGTTTACAATTTTAAGCTTTCTACTACTGAGATTAAAATTAACGTATTTTCTTGTTGCAAATATAAGACTGAGAAGGCCAGTAATGGTTATCACAGAATTTAATATCCGTGTTTTAAATTAGAAGAAGGCTTTAAGCGTAATACAAAATATCACGAGCTAATTTATCTCAGTTTGTTACTCCGCGATATCTGTTAAAACCTGTGTTAAATAGGCCTAGTTGCTGTGAGCCTCATCATGAAAGCGAGGTTAAGTGCAATGATTTTCATTTTTTTTTCTATTAGTTGTTTGCATATCAAACTAATTTTCATAAAAAAAACCTTTGCACTTAGCCTCGCTTTGATAATGAGGTTCAAACAACTCGGAAATGGCTCATTGTTTAATTTTCATCGATGCACTGTTCTTTTTAGCCTATATGTCGTGTATTTGATAACGCAGTGTCTTGGCCCAAATGGGAAGTCCAAGTTCGAACTTTAATCATTTTGTCTGACTCAGCTTTGTTAATAAGGAATGTAGTTTGGTTGTCGAGCAGTGGAGGAAAGGAGAATAAAACGCCAAAGTCAGGGATAGATTAGAATATGGATTTATTTTAAGGATGGTCCTGCGCAGTAGGTTAGTTTGTAAATTTAAATCTGAGGCTTTTATGCGTCAAAGCTCAATTTAAATGTTGGTCTGACTTTCGAGTCAGTGGGTAAAATTCTGGGTGACTCCTCTTCATTAGATTAAATCAGAGTACTGAGTCTATGGTCCTGAAAAAGAAACGGCTGTTTTCTTTTTGCTGAGCTCTTAGCAGGGTGAAAGGGCCGGGGGTTATATTATTTAAAAAAGGTGGATTATTGTATAATGCAATTCCAGGGATTTGATTGGCTTAGAGGCCATGGTATATTCATGCTTAGCGTGCGTATATCGAGTTGTGGATGCACGCGGGAAGTTTGGAGAACACGAGAGAAGCGCAAGAGTTGCCCGAGAGCAACTCTAGCTTCTAGACGGCACACAACACGTTGGTAGAATTAATCTTATCTCTGTGGCCCCATGCCCGTGACAAACTACAATGCAATCGTTTCCAATACAGTCCAATTCCATTCTTTATTGTAACTATTGCTACATTCATAGTGAATATCTAAAAAAATGTCCAATTATTCAAAACAGAAATAAATCTACTCTTAAATGGCCAAGTTCTACAAGTGCACTAAGAACTTACTCTGTCGATTCTCGTGACAACAGTAAAATTTATAAACTGTAACTTGTAAGGCCTCTGACGCCATGTAACCATGTAACACTAAGTATTGACAGAATTATCATTTGATGTAAACTGACGCCCCAAAATATCACGTGAAATAATGTCTGGAATAAATATTTCTTAGATTAATTCATCAATTCATTTGAGGAGGCTTTCATAGCTTACAGTACACGCATGATGAAACAAAATCCAACAGTTGCAATGTACCACAAAGCCACAAAAACAGCAACGCACAAGCCACAGAACAATAACAAAAAATCAAGATAAAATCATAACGTGTCAAGATCATTTTACTATGTAGATAATAAGTGGGCTGCCTGTGGCACGTGGATAGAATGTGGTAAATTACCACTGAACTTAATTGTTAATGCTGCCTTTAAAATAGCATTTCTTAGAACAATAGCTATCTGTCTAATGATAGAGTAAATGTTTCAAAATAAACGCTATTAAAACAGAAAACATTTCAAGAAATAACTCCCAGCTGTTATTTAAGAAAAATGTATGTACAGTGTACGTTGTCATTGGTCGTTTCAGGCAATTTTCCTTTGGAAGGTACACTGTATTGGTGGAAAATAGTCCATGTTGGCAATGGCCTGCAACATACCACATAAAACCTTTAAAATTGGAGATGTCTATGGTGAAACTAAGAGCATTACTCTTAAAAAGTCTAACAGAAAAGTGATTTTAATAAAGTGAACTGAGACTCTTAACATACTGTTACAAATACTGTACGAGTCTGTCCTTTCTAATTAAGAAAATAACTTGTCCATCAAAAGAAAAGAAAAAGCTTAGGGTTTAAAGAGTGGGCCACTCTTTAGAGTCAGAATACAGTCAAACCTCCGCTAACGGACACCTCCCGTAGGCGGACACCTCTTGTAAGCGGACACTTGGTCATGTCCTCAGCTACATACAGACACTACATTTTTAACCTCCTACATGTATAAGTGGAGATCTCAACTTTTGTGCTCTTAAGGGTGTCCGCTTACGGGAGGCTCGACTGTATACCATGAAGTTTTGTTCTTGACATTGGCTATCATACTGTCATCCTCTTGGTAAGGTCAAGCAAATTACCTTTAGTTAATATGAAACAGTTCATTTCCATGTGAAGGGTTGGTGAACGGTCTTTCAGAAAAGCAGGTCCCTACATCTCAATCATTGTTTTTCATTAAGCAGGCTTACAAAGTTTTTATATTTTTTGGCTTTTGCAAGGATAAGGAAGTCTTGAGGTCCTGAGATAAGAGACTGTTGAAAGATTTGATGTATCTATTATCAAACATGAGGAAGAGTGTTTCATCCAATTACCAAACACGGAGAAGTTTTTTTTTAAAACCAGCTTTTGAGGTGTCTGTGATAGTGATTTCCTTTGTTTTATCTCTACAAATCTCTATGAATCAGGTTCACACTTCAAAAGCTCATCCCTACGAAAGTCCATAAATCTTCAGCTTGGAAAGAAAAATGTCGGTCTAACATTCTCAAAAGTCTCAAACCTACAATTCACCAACCCTATGCGACAGCCTCATCTTGATCAGGAAAACCTAATTTGCTTTTACTTTCAACACAGAATTTACATACTTTATGCAACTATAAAACTAGTTTTGTCAAAATACCTCATCAGTTGGTTGCTACGTTTGTTTTGAAACACGAAGACCAACTGACGAGGTCTTTCTACCAAACTACTTTTATAGTCGCATACATGTATGTAAATTGTGCACTGATAGTAACTGCAAATGAAGTTTTTCCATATAAACATGATGTTCAGTATTTAATACTTTCTTGGCTTTGATTAACAAAATTTCACAGGTATGTGACAGCCAAGTGTAAAATCAATCACCACGACTACTTTTTATAAGCACTTCACTGAGAGTAACATACACTGTGATCACTGCCAAGGAACATTCACATTTCCTGGTAAAGGCTGACCAGGCATCACCACAGTGATACCAGGCGCAATGGTTGTTGCACCAACTCCTGTCGTCACTGGCACAGCTGCCACAGACACACCAGGAGGCAGCATACTGGGTAGCAGGACCTTGTCTTTAGCACCCAAGCTCAACAGGGCATTGATAGTGGGATCCGACGACACTGCTGCGCTGACCAGTGCGGGTGAATAACCAGCAGGAATCACATTACTGCCTTCTGACTGCTGCTGAACTTGCTGGACTACCTCAGTCTGCCAGGCAAGAAAAATACCCTGAATGAGTTCTTGGTATAATGTAAAACATGTTTTATATGGCTTACGTGACACAATATTTACAATACTAACAATACTTACTATACTTACAATAATTGCCTGATTTCATACCGTGGGGGTCTGGGTACGAGTCTGTGTATTATGGGTTATGGGACTCAACACCCACATAGCCGGAAAGAGCACACCGCACTTTGCAACATTTCAAAGTTTGGTGTTAATCAAGCTAATATTAGGAAAGATACAGCCATTCAAAAACTCCAAATTTTACTAAGAAATGTATGGAGCGCCGGACGTGTGTCCGGCGTTCCATACATTTCTTAGTAAATTTTTAAGTTTTTGAATGGCTGTATCTCGCCTAATATTAGCTTGCTTGACACCAAACTTGAGGATGTTGTAAAGTTCGATGTGCTCTTTCCGGCTATGTGGGTGTTGAGTCCCATAACCCATAATACACAGACTCGTACCCAGACCCCCACGGTATGAAATCAGGCAATAACAGTACTTACAATATCTTCACTACTTACAAAACTAACGTTATTACTTTACAGTAATTATGTATCATGGTCATATATTCGTTGTAAAGTCGTCAAATAGGCACAAAAACTACACACAGAACATAAAAAGGTCAACCAATAAGACCTTCACATAGCTACAAAACAATTTTAGAACAATGAGAGGAAAGAGATCAACTCAATTCTTGAAAAGAAGAACTCGTGATCTGTTCTAGCGCATTTTGAAAACAAAAATGCGAGAACTTGAAAAACATTAGCCTAACATTTTTCAAGTTTCAATCCATTTCGAACTACTCTGTCTCTAGCCAGAGGCACTAATCAACAGTTTTATTGCACTAGGGTGATAATTTATAATAAAACTAGACAATTATTTTATGTTTCTGTTGACAAACATTTTTGGGTTTTGAAATGACATCAAATTTAAAGGGCCCTAGTCAGCCACACCTTTGTTTTTGTTTATATGCGAGAGTTTGGCTATTATATTTTATTCACAGCATGTCGAAATGAACGAAATCACTGTGAAACTATTAAAGATAATGAAACTTATTTTCAGGAACAACTTACAGTAAAGCAATAAGATTTCGCTTCACCATGCAATATCAATGATTTCAATGGCATCGAAAATGGCGGAGGTTGACTAGGGTCCTTTAAGCTACAAGTAACAAGTAACCAATCGGCATCAGACCCAATACACACACTTCTGGCAGAAACCCCTCAACTGTTTAATCACATCCTCAAAGCAGCTCAGCTTGTAATAAGTGCCCCAAGCATTGACTCAAGATAATCCAGACTGTAAACTTACTGTATGTGCAAACTTAACTTTTGAACACATAGTATCAAGTTGGAGACATACCGCCAAAGGATGAGGCATGAAAGCAGTGTAGAGTGCCCTCACTGATGGTTCGTCATCAGGGTTCAGGGGCTCTTGTCGCTGAGGAAGGTTCCCTGTGTTGGCTGATGTTGTGGATATACCTGAATAAAGTAAAGAGAAAAACAACAAATAATTATACATGTACACGTACAATTGGTGCATAATTTTACAATGTACTGTGAACACTGGGGTTCATTGTGAATGGTCCTGCCATTGACACTAAGGGAATTCCAAAGAAGATTTGTACTAGTGTGAAATGTACAAACGCCTGATTTTGATTGAAACTTGGGTATAGCTAAGGCATCACATGTTGTTGAAGTGTGTTATAATGGGAAGTTTTCAAATAAAAAGCATAACCATCGAGATATGATGGGCACCTGCCATTTACAATATTATTTAGCGCGTAACAAACAGTTTCCTAAACGTAAGTCATATAAAGCCATCAATCGGGATAAACTGGAGAGAAGTACCGTCATACTCTGAAATTGAAACTAAAAGTCAGTAAGACCCCAAGATGAAGCAGCTACTACATGAACATGTACCTGCCGGAATTTCTGAAATCTAAATCTTTTTGTCATTTTCTGACTTTCCCTCAGTGATTAAAACTTGAGATAAAGTTCAAGAACACTACTACATTGCAACAATGGTTACGCATAATTTGATACATACCAAGGTATTACTGCATCTAATGCACTGCTGTTTTCAGCTGCTTTCAGCTGTGAAGCATTGCAGTTTTCACCCCACTAAGGTGAATTTGCACCAATAAGCATTGGCAAAGACAAGGTTTTATCACATGGTAATGCACAAATAGTTTTGAGTGCTACTGTATACAGTTTTTCAGTATCAGAGATACAGTATCCTGTTTGGTAAAAATGAATAACTATGATATACCTGAAGCAGGAGCCAATATCTGAGTGACCACAGCTTCTGGACCTGACATTGTCCTGGGTTGCTCTGTACTGGTGTCATGTGCATCATCTACATTATCTGCAGGAAGCCCTGGTAACAAAACAAACATATTGCATATCATTATAATAATTTAACTATAAATAAATTGTGATAAAATTGAAAAGTTTAAAACCATCTTGGTTAAGTTTCAAATGCGACGGCGTTTCGACATTCGGTTAATGTCATTATCAAGTCAAGAATGAATGAAATAAGAACGACTATAAATGTAAAAAATTCCTGAGACACAAATAAAAAGCGAAAATATGTGATGATAATGCAATAAGGTATAATAATACCTGGATATATACTTCATCACAAGAATCACCAAAATGAACACCAATGAAAAAATGTTTTGATGCATAGACTTACCGGTAGTCTTCCAACTCATAACATAAGAAAATTAATGTATAGAGACCAATGAGGATTCAAACATACACCTCGACATTGGGGCTTACAGTAATTTCATCTCACATTACAATGTATAACTTCTGGATCAAATATGAAAGTCATGAAAAAATAGGAAATGATCACCAAAGATGTCTTGATGTTCCAACAACTTCTCCCAACTAGTAATATAAGAAATGTATGGAGAATGCCGACGAAAATATACTTGATGATACTGGGGCTGAAACGATTAAAAGGAAGAACTAACCTTCCTCGGAACGATCATCTGGAGTGAATTCCTCCTGTAACGAGACATCTTCCACCACTTCCATATCATCACCCTGCACACTGTCATTCTGTGAACCATCCTTTGACTGCTTGTTAGTGTAGTATCTCTCGGAACGACGCTGTTTCTTCTTCAGCTCTTTGTGCTCCAGCTGAAGTGAAACCTGTTGACTCTGAAGCTTGCTGAGATCAGCTTGCAGTTCATTAACCTGATGAATATTCAAACATAATGAAAAAAATAACAGTTATTAAACTCCATCAACGTGTATCTCCATCAGGCTTGCTCGAAAATTTCATTCAAAATAAGCCTTGCTCCCTATTTCTCTGTTTGCACTCTAGAGTGTTTGAAATTCAACATTCACCATGACTAAAGTTAACCACACATAATACAAGCAACTGCAGTAAACATGTCCTGACTCATTGCATGTTTTTTCCCCAGACCACAAGCTTACATGTACAGCTTACAAGTAAATCACATGCGAGTTCATGATTGATAAGCTTGCCATCGAACTCCATAAATTCAGCTTGCTGCGTAACAAGGGTGTTGTGCTGTATCAACAACACTGACACTCAACTTGATATTCTCGCGAAACTCGCGAAAAAGTCAAGTCTCTAGATACGAGACTCTCGCCTCTCGAGATGAGAATCTTGTCTCTCGAGACGAGAGTCGCGTCTCGCGAGAGGGTGGTGACTTACTTTTGAGTGGTACTTTAATCCACCTCCCCACCCTGATGAGGCCTGAAATTGACAACTGGTAACTTTATACAGTTTTGTAGTAGCATAAATTTAAATGGACTGGGAAGCATCACGGTTTATGTGCACAACTTGCGTAGCTGCAAAAAAGAAAGCCTGAAATTTTTAAGAAAAAAAATTCAGGCTTGAATGGAATCCCAGTCAAGTCTGAATTTTTGTCAGGCTTTCTATCTGCAACTGCTCAAGTTGCATAGGTAACTGCACTAACCTTCTGTCTATTTTAAGCAAGTAAATATCAAAGTGTTATGCATACTCAACCGATGCTCCTTTGAAAACAGATAAGGGAGATTCTCTACCTCTGTTGTGGCATTCAGTGCTCTTGCTTCATCCAGTTTCTGCATTATTTGCTCTTGTAGTTCCTTGTTGTTTTGCAGAAGATCGTCAATCTCATTCAAACGCTCCTCTCTCTTAAGTTTGTTTGCTTGAGAGACCTGATTCTTTTTGGCTGTTGTTATAACACAAAACAAAAGCATAAGAGAAATCCTGTCGGTTGCATCTAAGCATAGACACGAGACAAAAAAAACATGTTCTAATGGGGTGCCAGACATGACGTGTTTTGTCGCCAAACATTTGAAGTTTGACAGCCATTAAGCAAACTGTTGTGCCAGAAAGGCAGATCACACTCATAAGCTTATTTCCTTTTTCTCAACTTGCAGAAGTATTTCTCACTTAGAACCAGCACACTTGCCTCCAGAAAGTATTCTTAACATCTAAAAATTCTTGCAAAGAATATTATGTTGAGCAAAAACAAATCAAGTCAACAACAGCTGCCTACTCCAAACTTTGAATGTTTGGCACCAAAATCACATGTCATGTTTGCACCCTTGGGACTAGAACATGTTTTTCCCTCCAATGTGCACGCTTAAGTTAAGTGCCGGCGACGGTAAGTGTAATTTATCGAGTACACAACACCGACAAATGCAACACAGATGCAAATGCAAATATTACTAACAAATTACACAGATGCATGCATGAAAATAATGGTTGTATTTGTAATAGGTTGAGCAAATTTGTTGATGTAAGTGTAAACAGGCAATTAGGAGACTTTCCCTGCCCTCTGCAGAAACATCTTCCAAATGCAAATGCCTGCAAGGACATGCATATGTATGCTGCACTTGCGTACATTCCTCAGGGGAATCACTAAGATTTTGAACTGCAGGTAGCTATAGGCAAGAGGTTAGTGGACCTCAAGGCAGTTGACTTGGATATGAGAACTTCTTTTATGGGAAATGTTGGTCAATTGAGATGATAATACAAGGCAGGCAAGCTTAAAGTCGTGTTCACAGTCAATTTTCCATTTAAATGTCAACTGAGCTTACAAATAAATACCCTCTAAAAGTACAAATTAATTTGTGTTATAAGAACCAGCTGCTGGGCTTTCTGTTATATAATTAGCAAAGTTCACCTAACCTAAGCTAAATTCTGCAACTCAGTCAAGTAAACATGGTGTACCAGGCAGTTTCTGGGTTTTGACTCAAACACAGTTGTGTGAAAGATGTTTACAATAACTATTTTAGTAAGCTGCAACACTATGCTTTTGCACTTAGCAACCTTGTATCCGAAATGAAACCTTCCAGATCACTTCAAACATACTTATATCGTATTTCAAGGAGGAATCGAAGATAACACTAAAGCTAATGTTATCAAAATGTAGACAATAAACTTAAGAGAAGTTAAAGACAACAATAAAATCACATATCGCTTACCATCGGCTTCCTCGTCGGACTCAGAGGCAAATTTTGACCTTGAATGTCCGTGGACGAAAGTAAATCCACTGTCCCGGACAACTCGTCTTGCCATTGTAAACAACTCGTCGCGTCGAACTAGAAGTGTCGGATCGCGCAGGCAAAGCTGTGCAGCCGCTTCATTGATCATCTGTTCGTGTGAATTCAACGAGTCTGTCTTACGTTTCTTGGCGTCTCGTCCATAAATACGCGAGTGATCTCTAATCAGCTGTTGGCGTTCGGGGTCGAGCTTCTCCCAATCGATGATGACTTCCATTGGAGGTAGTTTCAGCTCTACAACTCGCTTTTCTGGGCCACCTTTTGCGCTGGCACTACTGCGCCTCTTTCGACCTGAAGTGCTCGGCGATGGAGTGGTTACCGGTGGATTATTTTGCTTGACCTGTGGCGAAGGAGCCCACCTATCCATCCACGAACCCGGAGCGATACGCTCGGGGGAATGTCCACGCTTGCTTTTCCATTCCACCAAAGCTTTCTGCAGCCTTCGAGTGTGTAAAGGCTTGGTCGACATCCCGACCAAGCCGACGATTTCTTTGAACTCTTCTTCGCTCGCATCGCAGAATTGCTGCACGTCGTCACCTCCTTGTTCTAGGAAACTTGGGTAGTAGTCTAGCAGGTTTGCTGCCTTGAGCACAGAATGAAGTTCTGCCTCTCTCTCCTTCTGTCCTGGCGTTGCCATTTTGCGCTACTTTCCCCACCCTACAAGCGTGAAAACGGCAATGATGGCGGCGCAAAGCTCGAAGGAAGCAGGGCTGTGGACTCCCCACAAAAGTCAGTATGCTCGCTTCTGATTGGTTTGACGATGGACAATGTGTGACCACCCCACCCGCGTGAAAAAGTTCTCATTGGACAGTACAGGGGTGATTGACAACTGGCAGGGTGTGGGATAAAAATAACATGCAATAACATACCCCATTACCCAACGTCTATATTTCACGGAGATTTTGTAAAGCTTCGTGAAATGTTTCGAGATACTCGTATATTGTTTAAAATACGAATTTCTCTTTCTTTGTAAGAATAAGTACTAAATTTAGGTTTGCTTTTCTAGACAAATCTGTGAAACAATTGCTGTGATTCAGTCCAATGAATGTCTCTATTAAGTAATTTTATACTTCTACCACGGTACCTGACTCCGATCCGTCAGACATGGCTCAGCATTTGACCGATACTTGAATTGCAAATGAGGTTTTGCCCAATTCGTCGCGTCACGATCGCTCTCATGCTCGTTGTGGCTGTTCACAGCACCGAAACCGCTAATCTTAAAACTTCCAAATGGCGTCGCAGTCCTCGGATAATTTCATGCGATTTCTTCTGAGTGGTGTTTCAAACATGTGCGGAGGAGCAGGTAAGATTTTAGTGACTTTTCATTGCATGTCCTATCACTTTTCATTTTACACCTATCTTATGATCATTGGCCGGTGTGCTATGGGGTTTTCTCGGCTGCAATTTATTGTTATGATTTAATAGCTTGCTCTGATGTGATCCGAAATCGATCTCTAGCAAAATTAGAAACGATCGATCTGAAGCGATTCAAAAACGACACGCAATCGGTCGTCATAATCATGTGTTCATGGATCTCTATAGCCCTTGCCAATAGATACCTCCATCGTAAGAAAATAACGGATCATGTGTGGTTTATACCATTGGCTAATCTTTGCTCTCGAATGACAGAGAACAACAAAAAATTTTTCCCTTCGACTGAAGTGACAGGAAGGTCACGCGAACTCGACCTTACTCCGGCGAACGACGCGATACCTTTCGGCGCCGGAGGCCATCAATAAAATTTGCATCCTTGATCGGAGACCCACTGGCAGTTAGTTGAAATTTGCAAACTACATGTGCGTCAATTATACAAAATTCGCTTATGGTACATTTTGGTCTTCTCAAATTTTACTAATTGTTCTCATAATCGACACTAGCATGTAAAACACGCCTTTTTCAGGGGGGAGGGGTGGCGTGGACTTTTCAGACAGTAAATAACTGGCTCGAATTGTGTTTGATATTTTGACATTTATATTTTTGGCTGATTAGATCTTTTACAGATCCTGCGTATACCTGCCGCATTTTCGTTGTGCGGTTCCTTGCTTATTGTTTGCTTTGATATTTTGCAGTTACAAATCCTATAGATGTCATAAAAATTCGTATGCAGCTTGAGAATGAACTGGGTGCAAACCACAGTAGTAAAAACATTTTTAAGGACCGGTATTACAAAGGATTTATAAGAGGCGCACTGAGAATCTTCTCTGAAGAAGGCCTTAGAGGCCTTTATAAAGGGTAAGTTCGATACCCATGTGAACCGTCAAGAGCACTGATAACGGTCCCATTCAATGATGCATATACTACGGTGGCCCATGGGTGTCACGGTACAAACAACCCTTGTACAAATAAGAACTTACGGCACAAACATAAACTCTCACGGCACCAACGAAAACTTCACGGCACAAACAAAAAACTTTACGGCGAAAACGAAACTCTCACGGCGGAAGTGATTTCGCGGCGGAAGTTATACTGTCACATCGGCCTTCACACAAGCGGTTACTCAGTCGCTCGAAAAATGGCCAAATCTGTTGAACCCGGTTTTGAGTTGGGAGAAGAAGAAGAGGATAGCGAAGAGGCTTTGAGTACAAAGAAATTATTTTGCTTCTACTGAAGATGCATATCACGGAAATGAACCTCAGCACCTTGAAACGACGAATCAAAAGCTACGGTCTTTGGAGACAACGACCCGACTACAACATCGATTCATCGATGATGTGAGGTATTATCAACAGTAGATAAGCTTAGATAGAGAGATAGATAGATAGATAGATAGATAGCCTTTATTTTAAAAGGCCAACTGGAAAACATGGACTGGACTCTGGACTGGACTCTGGACTGGACCCTGGACTGGACTTTGGACTGGACATTATTGAACGAAGTTAATATTTAACTAATAATATGACGATTAACAATCTCTATTTAATTATTAACCAGCGGGGAATTTTTTCAACACTTTCAACACGTTTTAAGAATGCATGTTTTTTTTCAAACGGAACATAAACGAAAAATCGAACAATGCTGACAAGTAACTCAACTTTACTTTACTTTACGTGGATAATATGACGATATATCTCATGCGTGCGCTGTCTAAAGAATGTTAGGAATGTAGTCCAATTCAATATATTCGATATGTTGAGCGCGATCGCTTTGCGCACTATTCCCGACCTACAATTGAACCAGATAGGACTACAATAAGCACTTCAGTTGTTTACAGCGGGAAACAACGTTACAAACCCGGCCACTTGTACGCTTGGCTATGATTGCGTGAAGGCTGTTAAAGTTTGAAGTCATCACGTTACAATGTAATGTCGCCACGCGATCCTATCTCGTGCGTGTGCCATTTTAGGAATGTAGTTCGATTCAAACACATTTGAAGGGGCAAAACACTGGAAAAGTTATGGGGTGGGAGAGGAAGAAGGGGTGCTAAATGCCTAAACATTGTTGCGAGGAAAAAGAAATCATCAGCAGCCTTTGTGCTAACCTCCCTTACTTCTGCGATAGCAAAGTGTCCGTTTGCTACGGCTGCAATCAGAAATTACGAGAGCATCCGGCTATCTCGTTAAATATTAACTTCGTTCAATAATGTCCAGTCCAAAGTCCAGTCCAGGGTCCAGTCCAGAGTCCAGTCCAGAGTCCAGTCCATATTTTCCAGTTGGCCATTTTAAAACGATGAGTATTAAAGCTACATGAGCTTGTGGGGTCGTTTGCAATTAACTAGTTACAAGTAAATTAAAGAAGCTAAAAACTAAGGGTATATACAGACAAAACAGTATCAACGGTCATGGATCTTTGCAAGGTTACAGGTCGGTATGGCACACACTGCACCTCAGAGAGACTAGAATACCGCGCGTCGTTATGCATGAACTTCTTCAAGAAATGGATCCCGATGGCACGGAATTAAGAATGGGGCATCGCTTGAGAAGGAGGATTTATCACAACCCTGGTCCACATTTATACGCATGGCATTGTGACGGCTATGATACCCTTGTAAATATCCACGACTGTTGATAATAGTTTGGAAAGATGCCCTCACCTCAGCGATGTTGTAGTCGGGTCGTTGTCTCCTAAGACAACTTTTGATTCGTCGTTTCAAGGTGCTTAGGCTCATTTCAATGTTAAGGTTCTTCAGTAGAAGCAAAACAAATTCTTTGTACTCAAAGCCTCTTAAAATTAACAAATCAAATGTGGTTTACTTTAGCGTTGTCTGCACTCTTATCGACAACGACATTCGTCATCACAGTGGTCAAAATGAAAATTAGCCAATCAGATTGCGAGAGTAGAAACGATAATAATACCGAATGAGGCTTTCTTCGCTATCCTCAGGGAGTATTTGCATGTTATTCACAACTTCACAAATTATATATTATATGGGAAAATATTCCCATATTATTCTCACCTTTGAGAATAGCATGGGATTATATCTCCAATTTATTCCCACCTCTGGGACCAAAATTGGGAAACATTCCCATATTATTCACAACTTTAAGGATGACATGGGAATCATCCCCATTTTTATTCTTAACTCTAGGAATGACATGGAACTTTATATTCATATTATTCCAATAAAAACAAATGTACCCATATTTTTCACAACTCTGGTAATAACATGGGAATGCAGTCACAAAATTTTCCTATCACTGGGATACAAAAGAAGGCAAAATCTCTTTCCCAGAAGAAACCCATTTGTGGAATGTTGAAAGGTAACAACTTCCCAAATTTTTCCCATAAAAGGAAATTTCTGTCCCAGCTTATTCACAATAATGCGAAAAAATTTCCCATGTATTTCTCAAATGGAAATCTCAAAAAGTTTCCTGTGTCCCAACTCAAAGTCATCAGTGGGGTTCGAGTGACTGAGTAACCGCTCGTGTAAAGACTGATGTGACATTAACTTCCGCCGCAAAAATCACTTCTGCCGAGAGAGTTTCGTTTGTGCCGTGAAGATTTCGTTTTTGCCGTGAAGTTTTCATTTGGGCCGTAAAGTTTTTGTTTGTGCCGTGAAGTTAATGTTTGTGCCGTGAGAGTTTATGTTTGTGCCAGGAAGTTTTTGTTTGTGCCGTGACACCCATGGGCCACCGCCATAATAGACTTTTCAGTTATTTAGATCATCAAGGTCAAATTAAATGAATAACCATAATATTCTTTTTGCAAGGAGGGCAAGGAGAAGGGGAGTCCTAGGGGAATTTAGGAGTTTTACCACTACAATCAGTCCTTCTATCTCTGAATTCCTCTTCTTCTTTTACCAACTGGTAGACCTCTGTCATTCCTTGTGTGCATTCCTGTCAGCCATGAATAGCAACATGACTGCTGGTACATTCTTATCAAGGGTGGATCCAGGAGGTGGGGGGGGGGGGGGTTAAGGGGTTTGCAGCCCCAGATTGATTATTACCTTAGGCTCTGTTTACATGGAGAGAAGAAGATGCTAGTTTGGTTTACATGCAGAAATTTTGGTCAGGGTGGTTACCAAGTGGAGAAGGCAAAGAAAAAAATTGTCAGCTTTAGCAGCTGAATGCCTGGCCACTGCCATGTTCTTTTTTTTCTTTCTTTCTTTTTTTGTCCCTAGTAGTAGGACCTTTTGAGCAAAGGTAGTTTTCATGGTGCTAGGATCTTCCTATCTCTCAGCCAGGAAGATCTTATTGCTACAAAGATCCTAGTGCTACTGCTCCCAGTACAGCTTTTTGCATGTAAACTGAATACAGAGAACATATTGTGCTAAGATGATCCGCCTTCTGGGATATTTCTAGTGCTAGGACCTTCCTCCCTCCACGTAAACAGCCCCTTATGTCACAATGTAAATTTTAAAAATTTTCCAGAGAAGCACACCCCCAGACCCCCAATAAGGACCCATGTTGCCTGGAAACACCCCCTTTCATAAAACTCAGGACCCTCCCTGATTCTGATTGGCTTGTACCACAACTCATTAAATGATTTTTTGTCTTTCTCCTCCACAAAAAAAAAGAATGCTGGTTAAGTTTTTGAGTACATGTACATGTAGTTTTGAATGAAGTGTTAGTTCGAGAGATGAAGAGGAGATAATGACTGCGTTTTAAATCTAATGACCAATAAATTATATTTATGATTTTTTAGTATTCAAAATTATATTCAAACTGGTTAATCAATCCCACAAACCCCATGCAACTAATTTTCCTCCAGATCCCACCCCCCCCCCCCCACCTCTCAGGTACTATGGCTTGTGCAGTCAGTTGTTTTTTGAAGCAGTAAATCAGTCTCTTGTTTCTCGACTCACCTTATGAGACACAAAGGGAGATTTTTGAAAGAGGTGGAATTATAATAAAGCAGGGGGAACCTGTACTACAATCTTGGACAGAATAAAAAAAACTATTACTATTAACTATTAATATTAAAAAGCAGGATGTTCAGAAATCCTTCCCAGCTTCACCAACACAAACGAGGACAGTGTATGAGTTTCCCCCTTTTTGTGTGGGGATGGGGGATGGAAGAGGGGCGTGTGAATTTCCCACTTCTGCACCCTTTAATTCAGTTCCCACCCATTTTCTTGTGACTTCTGCTGCGTTACGCTCATTTCTGTTGTAAAATATTATGCATTGTTGCAAATTATTTTTATTTTTCGTGTTCCCACCACCTAGGAATCCCCTTTTTACCCCTTACCCCACTTTCCCTGCCATCTTAAGACAGCCCATCCCCTTTTCCCTCTAGTTGTCACCTCGGTCCATTACCCGCCCCTTCTTGTGAACGTGGCTTGACCACCATGTGTATCATTCTATTATTTTGTGTTCAAGGCTTCTTCCATCGCTAATGAGAGAGGGCTCTTACAGCACAATCCGGCTCGGTGCATATGAGCCATTGAAAGTTCAGTTAGGAGCTACTGATATAGCTCATACTCCCCTTTGGAAGAAGATAACAGCCGGCGCAATCTCAGGGACAATAGGCAGTGCAATCGCCACACCCACAGACCTGGTAAAGGTGCGCTTTCAAGCCGTGGGGCCCGGACAGCAATCCAAATATCGACATACCTTTCATGCGTTTTGGACAATTGCGCGGACGGAAGGTGTCCGAGGTTTATGGACAGGTGTGGGACCTACAGTTCAACGTGCAGCAATCTTAACAGCGGCCCAAATACCTTCCTATGATCATACCAAACACACACTTTTAAATGCTCAGTTGATGGAGGAAGGTCCTGCACTTCATGGGGTCTCATCCGTCATTGCTGGTTTTGTGACGGCCTGTAGCACCTCCCCCTTTGATGTGGTTAAAACGCGCATGATGAACCAGAAGAAAGATATCAGTGGTGCGCCTCTAGTCTACAAGACTACCATTCACTGTATAGCAAAAATTGTAAAGCATGAAGGAATATTGGGGCTTTACAAAGGGTTTATACCGAACTGGATGCGAATTGGACCTCATACTATTGTCACGTTTTTTGTCTTTGAAAGGCTGCGGTATTCAGTTGGTATGAGCCCAGTATAGAAGAATTTTCTCACTGATCGGCTTTTTTCAATGAGTCGATCTCACGAATCTAAATTTTGTATTAGGAATGCACTATTAAAATCTGAAGGAAGCTTGTGCTTGCTCATGATTTGTGCTAGCTGGAGAGACAAGATACGCTAGTGGAAAATCAGGGCTAAGGAATTAACGCATGTGTAAGTTTGTCCGAAACTAAGTGAAACTGAAGTCCGCGCAAACGAGCATTTCCGCGTTTGCGTCTTGGAAGAATAGTTTGCGTCCCCAACACATGTTCTCTGCTAGCCTTCTACGAAGTATTGCAGGCAGTTGCTAAAATTAATTGCAACCGCCGTCCACAGCTGAAATGGCTGCGTGTAAAATTACACGTAATTCTGCAGTAGATGCAGGCTTAGAAAAGACAAGCATGCGCATATACAAGTAATTTTCCGTCTCACATACTGTTATCGTCAAAATTGTGCAAATTGATGCCAAAGACGAGTTCTACATTGTTCGAACAATGCGTCAAAATGTTACTAGTCGTTAGTATTCGTCCGTTTTTCGCTCCTCGTTCTTCTAGAATTATTGAAATTTCTGATCGCCCTTGGACATTAGTAAGAAAGTCAACTTTACATCAACTTTACATGTCACCGAAATGATTTCAGTGGAGTTGTCATATTCTATAGTTACATGTAGTATTCGATATTCCTCAGTTTAGCGTACCTTCCCCAATCCTCAGAGCTTATTCCTTCACATGTAATCTCGAAAAATCCATTTCCCTAAAAAGCAGTCAGAATGTATGTACGTGGTCACTATTGGTGACCAGTGCAATTTGAACTGATTGATGAAGCTGAAAAGGGAACCATAAACTAGAAAATTCGGGCCTCCATCACATAAATCTGACTGATATATACAATCTTTAATATAATTTGTGAGAATTTTGCGTTCTATCGAGTTAATAGGGAGCTTAAGATCCGACGACGGCGGGTGTCTGCGACGGCAGCTATGACCGTGGAAAACTGGGGAGAGGCCGCCGTCGTAAGGCGTGAAAAGTAAACCTTAAGAAACCGACCGGAGGACGGCTACGAGTTGAAGAAAGGGTTCAATAATTTTTATTGTAGTTATAGCTTCGTTTAGATCGGCTCGTAGCCCTCTCCTTGAAAGCTTCGACGACGGAGAAATTTCAGAGGGCGGATTTCTTCTCTTGTACGATTAAAATATATTAAGTCGAAAAATCCAGATTTTTCTTTTTCTTCTACCCATTCCATAAAGATTCTGCCATTTAAAATTAAATATTTTCAATGCAGGTAACAAGACAACATGTAAATATGCGTACAGACAATTCCAAACCAGATTTAAAACAAACTTGTAAATATAACAATTCGTTTAATAAATCATCGCACCATTCCAGAGCCATAATCACGTCGTGCCACGACATGATTATGACTTAATGCAATATAGTTGAAATATTGTATCTTCTTCATTAAATGTTGCATAGACCAAAACTTGGTTCTGCGATGATTCCTTCGCCTTTTTCCTTGTTAATTCAAAACTGTCGGGTGGATCTGGATCAAAACAAGCTCGATTTTGTGTAATTGTCAACAAACTGAGCCGAGATTAAATGTTGAATGTTGACTCGTTATTTCGATGAAGCTACAACCCAACAGAATTCAAACAGGGTATTTAATGATTGACCTTAATACATATTCCTAACAGTACATCAAGAAAAAAAAAAACTTACTGGTTGTGGTTTGCAATTGGCGGCTTCGTGACAGAGCCACAGCGGCTTTCCATGTAGTCATCGACAGCCCGCCAACATCGACAAAATGAAACGGAGATTAATCCTTTAAAAATCTTTTTCTCTTCATGAAATACTCAAATAAAACGATCCACTAAGATTGAAAAACCTTTAACTATCGAAACTATCAAAGAATTTCGCCGAATAAGACCTAAAATGGGATTATTTTACTCACGTTTTAGACGCGATGGCAAACTCGGCATTTTGACGTCGTAAACAACCCCGCTACGGCGGGAAACTTTTCACGACGGCTGTCCGGAAGTTATTTGGCAACTTTTTTGCCGCCATATACACCCGCCGTCGTCGGATCTTAAGCTCGGTAATTTTCCCCGGGAAACCATTAAACGATGTTTTCTTTCTTCAGGGGCACTCAACCCGAATAGTTTCGGTAAAGTTTCCACGATAGACCTTTGTCTATTCGGACGATAGTCCAACGACATAACTAGATTTTGCTATAATTCTCTGGAGATGACATATATAAGATATTTTTGTGGAATGCTCTCCGTCTATGCGCACGGATTGATCAAGCATGCTATAAATGTCAAGAACTCCGTGTTAAACGTTTCCTTCAAAATTTCTAGTATTGAAAAGGTTCTGTAGTCTTGGAACACATCGTATTTGTTAAATCTTCAAATGCCTTGTTGGGTGCCCCTGTTTCTCGGATATTGTAGCCCGTTCTCTTCCGTACAGGTTTGTAGTAGGTAATGTGCGCATCCAAAAACCATTCTTACCCGGCCGTTAGGGGGATCTCATACATATGACTCATCTTCCGCCTATGCCCGGCCCCCCTCCCCCTCTTTGTTAAACAAGACTTGGTCTGAATAGGATAAATTAGTACTCTGTTCCTTTTTAACAATGAAATAATTAAAATCGATAATTTCTTCACATAATCCTCCAGGACGTACCTTTACATATATTAATGTCAACTTGAATACATCGGTGGTTAATTGACTATAGCAATGTTATTTCGATAGCTTATGTTAAGTTTAGCAAATATGTACAAGTATTTACAACTTGGTCACGGAACTTTAGCATGCTTACAGGCGCTTTCACACGTACGGCGAACCTCAAGTTGGCACTTGGCAAACTCGTATATTATTTACAAGGTTTAAGAAGAAGCTTTCAGGACAAGTTACTTGTTTTACTGATTCCGATTTAGGGGCATTTTTATCACAGCTTTATCTCTCTGAAACAAGGCATTGTTTTTTTCAAACTCTCGTAAGTCAAATGCGAGTTTGCCAATCCAACGCAGCCCCCGCGAACGAAGTTTTGAAACAGGTACATAGGCAAGAATAAGTGTTAGTTCTTAGTCTAGCCAACAGTTTGCCAACACTTTTGCTCGAAGAACTGTTCGCCATTGCTTGAGTGTTGGACTACTGCCGAACTCCGGCATCTTCTCGATGTTTAGACAGCTTGAGGCTTAGAAAGTGTTATAGACTATGGCCTACCTTAATAATATCAATTCACCCACCTTATTACTAATACGAGTGAAAACATGAGTGATTTAAAGGATGTTCTGAAAATAGCTCAGTGATATATGCATAGCCTGGAAAATAGATCGGTTGCAAATAGTAATGACATGCATTCCAGGAGAAACAGCCAAGTATACCATTAAAAAGAGATTCATCTTGTTTCATTTTAGCTTGTGTACTGTTGGAGACATTACGAATTTCGAAGGCATGCCAAGTTCTGAGCTATGACGAGGGGACTAGCATTGGCGAATTACATACGACCTTCGCAGAAAATCATGCAGTTAGCATCAAGAGGTCTATTTGAATCGGACACTTGAAAGAAAACTGACCAAAACAAATCACTAGTAAATTTTCTTCAATTTGGTCTGATTGGAAAAGTCTACACTGAAAAGTCAGATGATTATAGTTTTTGAAGTAATCTATAAACTAGTAAGTTTCGTTTTCCTTGACAACACTTTATGAAGGTAGCGTAGATCCGATCAGTACGTACGTCGATGCTTTTTGGTTTACTCTGAACACTGATTTCTTCTGTGTAGTGTTGGATCTCCTATGTGGTCACAACGCCGATTGGTTTGAATCTGTCATAGGGTTTTCCATCATTGGCTGAGGCTCTTTTCGGGAAGGGTTTAATTAGTTGTCACAATTCACATTTTGTCCCCGCGTTGTCTTATGCTGTGTTTAAACTTGGGTATTTAATCAGTTTTTTCTTCCGTTGGATTTAGGTTGACGCACATCGACTCAAATTACTCGGTTTCCTTCACGTAATGAATCTAGTATGGGTCTATCCAACATAGCTTGGTTACTGTTTTGGAAGGCTCTGGTCACTTTGGTCTTCAGTGTGATGACGGCAGGCACCCTTGTGCGGTCACACCATTGACGTTGACGTTTGTGTCTTTTCTCTGCTGAGTTTGGGTTGATATACATCGACATGGGCCACCCGGTTTGAATTTCGCCTAGGCCGTACCATCTCTGGCTGTTGATCGCAGCTAGGAAGGTTCCGATTATCTCCTTCTTGCCTTTGACACTTTCTTCTGGTTACATCGCTAGTTCTCTTTCCTAGCTTTCGTCTCTTCGTATCAGAGTGATGCACATCGATAGTAATGACTTGGTTAGGTGTTTCCATCACTGCATTGGCTTTGTTGTTGGCGCGACGCTGCTGATGAGTGTTGTCAACCATGGTTGAAGAACAATCCTGAGACTCTGGTATGGTGATACCCTCAAATTGTTGCCGTTCGTCTAACAAAAACTCTTGCCAAGTTAGGTGTCTAGCTCCCATAGGTCGACTTGAGTGCTGTGTCTGGATAGTGGTTAATGGTGAACGCATTACAGACTGGTCTGTGTCTGGCTGCAGATTGTATCTGGAAAGGCTCTGATCATCTTCCTCTTCATTCTGACTTATTGGTTTGGTTGCATCGTTAATTTTGTTTCGTGACTTCCGCCTCTTCGAATTGGGGTGATCTACATCAACAGTGAAAACGTCACATGAACCTGTCATCGGCTTAGGTTTTTCAATCACAGGATGGTTTTTGTAGATGGTACAACCCTTATGGTGAACAACACCAACCATAGTCGAATAACAATTCTGCGACTCTGGCCTGTTGATACGCTGGAATCGTTGCCGTATTCCCAATAAAAACTCTTGCAAAGTTAGGAATCTAGATTCAGATTCCTTAGTTGGCCTTGAATGTAGTCGTAGGATAGCGGCTGATGACGCACGCGTTACAGGCTGGTCTGCGTCTGATTTCCTGATGATCCCTAGCATTCTAAGCACCACATTCCTGACGCGGCGGTTCAGGACGAGGCAGTAAAGAATTGGATTCACCAAAGAGGAGAGTTGAATGAGCAACTCCGACCAACGGAAAAACGAACTTGTACGAAGAAATGGAACAGCCTCCCCGAAGAGAAGAACGGCAACCGATGGGATGTAGTAGACGAACAAGACAATCGTTATCACCAATGTTCTGTTGGCAATACGAATCTCCCGCCAGTTTCTAACCCATGGGACGTGGCTAGATGCTCGTGCGAATTGAATCTGTTCCTGCCGTTTCCGTGCCCCAAAATAAACTTTGGCATAGAAGTACCCGATGAGGGCCATACACGCCGTCGCTGGAAGGAGTAGGATTATGTTCAAGATCCTAGTGTAAATATTGAAGGGGACACCAGCGATTATCAGGATGCGCACAGGGGTCGTTGTGAACACAGCTAGAAGCCATGCGATTATTGCCAAAGTCTTGACACGGTGTCTTTGAACAATGACATTGTACTGCATCCATTTCGTTAAAGCCACGTATCTCTCCCAAGCAATCACAGTCACATGATATAGTGACGAACAGATAGAAGCACATAACACGATTTTGTTAGCGAAAGCTATGCCACAGATCGTAGTGCTCAAGTGCTTTCGGAGGAGTAATGCATCTACGGTGATGCTTAACGGCAACGACCCAGCACCGACTAACAAATCCGCCACTGCCATGCTGGCATGCAAAATGTTTGCGTTTGTTTGTAATGCTCTGTTCTTCAATACAGCGATGATTATTAAGATACTTAGGAGGATGATCAGGGGAGAGGCTATTAGTGAAGTTATCAATGCAACGTAAAACGTGGTTGTGTCGCTTAAAATCCATACAAACATTGGTTCGTATGAGCAATAAAAAACAGAAACGTTCACGCCCAAGTCTATAGCACTGGAGCTCGTCATGGCTATGAATTGCACGATAGCAAAACTGGAGGAAACGAAAGGTTATTTACCATGGGCGTGACCTTCTTCGTTCACCCTTCTGTTGATCTGTGATGTACAGTTAAATTATCCATGAAGGGAGCGTTTCTACGTTGTCCGTTGTGACTTCAACCTCACTTAGTTATGTACGCATATATAACTAATTATGAATTTAAATCATGTATGCGAAACCCTCTTCATGTGGACGTGACTGGTTCAACAATAGACATTATATCAACGCACAATTTGTCCCATATTTTATAGACACCATTTGTTTTCTTTTCACAGATTCTTAAAGCAGATCGATGAAAACTATCTGGCTATTTTTTCATAAGTTGGCAACAAACCGCGCTTATTATTCAATTTCGCATCCTAACATTTAAGAATATATGGATCTGTTCGTTCTAAAATTGTAGTTTTGGTCATTACATATAAAACTGAAAATAATACAAATGAAATTCGTCGCTCAAAAATGGAGCAAGTCGTTTGCTTTCCATTGAACTAACCGTTCAATCAAGCAAGCGGAAAACACTTAAGAGGCTCAAAGAGATACTGCTGTTTAGATTTCACGCTTCAGTTTTATAGAGGTATATCATAGTTAATACTAAGATTGCTGGTGAATATTCAAATTATGAAGTATACCTGTTACCATCTAAAACCTGCGATAACAGTCTGCTAAAGTTGATTAACTGCTATATTTTTCATATCATACGTCAAAATGCGAAGTTAAGCTGAACGAGACAAGTGTGTACGTGAGACATTGACGAGCGTGGCTCAGAAATAGCTTCCTTAAAAAAAAATTACATTCTGTGATTGAATGAGAGCAGTTTATGGTTTTGTTAAATACTTTCACCCCCCATCAGAAGGCGTACTTTTAGCGCGTTAAGCTTTCAAGGGGCACAAAGCTCTACTGAGCATTCGAACAGAGAAAAGTTTCTGAGGTGTATTTCCTTCATGCCAAGCAGGAAGGAAAAATTTAATTTGTGTTCACCCAAAGTTCATCAAAGATGTATTCGGGTTTTCAAGTTTGGAAAACATAAACCAGTGCTATGAAAACCGTTGCCTATACAGTTTACATTTCTTGTACTATCAAAAATTGCTAGTAAAACTTGTTTCTTTTCACCAGAAAAAAACTAACAAGTGTTTGTTTTCCCATAAATTAATAGAACGCACACGAGCCGCTATTATAGAAACTAAAATAAGCGAGCGTGCGAAAAGAATTAGCGAAAGCAGCTTTAGCGTACTCAAATATAAAAATCCGCAATAAAAGACTACTTAAATCCATTTAAAGAACTATAAAACCGAGCACGTTTCGACGCTGGCTCAACATCATTATCAATCCAAAGTACGCGTTCAAATTAAAGGCGATTTGAACTACATTTTGTGCTTGATTGTCCTTACATATTGCTTTGAAGTTTATGCTAGCTGTCAAGGGCGATGACTAGTATTTTTCAATCTTATTTTTATTTAAATCGATGTGACAGCTGTGTGTAGGTTTTGCTCACTATTTTAATTATTGCTGGCGCTATTGTTTATTCTGAATTTTTATTATCTGGGATCTGAACCTTTAAGATTATGCGTGTATTTATGTATCTATTGTTACTACTGTATCCGAATATTTTAGAAAAATGTTGGCGGTTAAATATACATACCTGAAAAAGAAAGAAAAAAGAGAGCATTTTTCGTTTAGTCGAGATACCTCCTTTTACTGAAGCAAGGAGATCAAAATAAAGCGAAAAATTTTTACCTCCGTAATTGTTACTATTAGAGAGATTTAGGATCACATGTACCACAAACGGAGAAAATGACCACGTGACTACCTGGATTTGCCACTCGCTGTTTTCCGCTTCTGAGTGAAGATGAGTAGTTTTGTGTTAGCATCGAAGGCCAGAATTATTTTGCACTTTTCTTTTTTCTAATTCTTTTTAGGAAATTAAATGTGTGTGGTGTCTCTCTAACGCAAGCTCGACGTACATGTATATTCCGGATTTCTAGAAGGAAGAAAAAAAAGTGTGAACATTATTCCAGGTTAACAGTTTTAACGTAGAGACAGGATAAATAAATGCCTCAAAGGCGAACCTTTCCTTCAATAGGCTGGCATAAAAACATTTCTTTACGCCAAGGCATGTTACCTGATAAAAATGATAGATCTATTGTCCCTTCATTTTTTTCAGTTCAATTTCAACGATTCATTGCGAAATTTTTCATTCTTTTGTTAATATATTTTTGACATACATCACACAATTAACCTACGATTTCGTTTCCAAATATTTCAGTTTGTCGTAATCCATTGCGTAGTTTCTAAAAATATTTTCCGTTTAAATGACGGGTGCACACTCACAGAAACACATTACAACGAACACCAGTAAAGACAAATCGAGGAAATAAGTTAAGACTTATATTACACATCCTGGCATTTTAGGTCAGTAAAAGAAAGGCAAAGTGGAATTTGATAGTACAGTTAATAAAAGCAGACAGGCCCTATTTCGAGTCCAAATTCTTCGTCATCGTCTCCGATGTCATACGCTGCCACATCCACTATAGGAAGGCGGTCTGGTTTAGAGGTGTCAATCTGGATGACCGTGTGAAGCCATGTGCCGTTTTTGACCTGGCAGAAAGAAAACAACAGAGATGAAAAATGTTATGGTAGCCCTTAAGGACAATGCCTACTTTAGTTACTGCGCATATGTCCTGCACATCTCGAGATCCTCGGGTTTCCTATGGGTGGTGCCTACTAATACAGGTATATTTCTACGCGGTTTAAAACTATGCCGAGAAAGCAGAGCTTAGCAACTGCCTTTGGTATCCTAAAAGAAAATTGAGGGTAACCATGCATTTTCCAGAGATAATAAAGCTGCAATATGGAAAAACCAGCCATATATTGCTTTGTATTTTACTGCTTTTTTGAATTGTTGTTGCTTAATTATCTCTGGAAAATGCGTGGTTACCCCCAACTTTTTTTATGGATTCCAATAGCCCTTGCTAAAATCTGCTTTTCCCGCATAGTCATAAACCGCACAAAAATACTCCTGTATTAGTAGGCACCGTCCTTAAGTCTTACTTTGGCACGAGCGCGCCAAAATTCGCCTCCCACAAGCAAATACGATATGTGCGTAGCGTCTTCTGGAACGAGTCGGTTTTTGCGCGAGGTCTAATATTCCTGGGAGAAATAAGAGACTGCTTGAAGTCTACCGCGGGTCCTCACGCCAATAAAAGGTCGAGATTCGCGAGTAGACTGGCGCGAGAACTTAAATTCTTGGCTACTCTCTCGTTCCAATACATTTGTAGACCTGCATCCTTCAAAAGCTCTTTTTTTTCACTGGACCCTGATAACCTGCAGCTGCATTGTTTTTTGAGGGCTGGAAACATTGTTCTGTTGTTCGTTCTTTTGTCTTCTCGACCAACCATGTAAGACGTTGTAATTGGTGCAGGTCCCTCCTCTCGTTCTCCAAACCCCTGATTTAGACTTAGAATTTGATCAGAAATAAAACACGAACAGCGGTGATAAACATTATAAACTTGCGTATTTTATATAAACTTGACGTAGTTTAAATAGAATGCGCAAGTTTATAATGTTTATCACCGCTAAACTTGGCGTTTCATATATATTTATATAAAATGCGCAAGTTTATGATGTTTATTAATAATAATAATAATAATAATAATAATAATAACTTTATTAACGTGTCAAGAAATGTAGCTGAGGGGAGAAGTCCCCTCTACTAATAGTGGACGCCTAACTAAATTCTAGAAAATTCTAAAAAATGAATTAAATTTTACATCGTAAACCATATTAATAAAATTTCATACATCAATCGCAAAAAATCATGTAAACCCTAGTCATTCTCGGCATAGGTTGCAGCCTCGACAGTTGCTGACATTTGCTGCTAGGGCAGCATATTACCGCTGTTTGTGTTTTATTTCTGATCAAGCTACGATGGCCCAAGAACAAAAGTCTTTAAATTGTTTCTACCTATTCACCTGTTCTTTTTACCCTCCATTGGCTGCCCGTTAAGTATAGAATTAGTTATAAAATAGCAATATTAACTTTTTTAAGGTAATTCGTTTTTCTACACAAGCATATTTGCGTAATCTTATACAATTTAGACATAACGAAGGCTATTCATTACGCTCAATGCATTTAGGGGTATTGCTGCAGGATCCTTCATAAGATTTAAGTGTACATTGGGAGATAGAGCTTTTTCAGCGTCTGCCCCTAAGACTTGGAATGCCCTGCCGGCAAACATTAGAAGTCAGACTGACTCAACACCTTCAAAACCATGTTAAAGACTTATTATTTTAGAGAGTTGTTCAGTAGTATGTTATAGAAGTTTGGTTTGTAGCTTTTTCCTTTCTTTATAAGTATTTATAAGATGGATATATTGTAAAATTGTTAGGGTTTCAATTCTTATATAGTCGTTATTTATTTATAATTATTAGATTATTATGTATAATTTTATTACTGTGATGCGCTTATGTAAAAAGCGCAATATAAGCATTAAACATTATTATTATTATCATTATTATTATAATCATTATTATTATTATTATTATTATTATTATTATTATTATTATTATTATTATTATTATTACAGTTGAATCATGTTTCTACTCACCCGACATTCGTCCGTGATTACCCTTGGCTTAAACTTGTTGGACGAGCTCGAGTGAATGATGACCCCATTAGCCGTCTTAATTCTGAGGGACTTGGTGACGTCATTAAGCTGTTCGTTGTACCAAGCGACCGAGTCTTTACAGTGATAGGTGATGTTCTGGATAGCGCGGTCGCTCAGCAGTCGCAGAAATAAGAGCTGGCTTGAGTGCTTGACATACTTGATCTGGAAACAGAACAGAAAAAAATGTATCCACAGACTGCCATCCTCAAAGTGGAGGACTGATATAAGTTGGTTGTATAGACTATTTAAAGTCTGCTCTACTTACTTACTTCTCAGCATACTTTTGTTGCTGCGCATACGTTCTGCGCATCTCGAGATACTCGAGTTTCCTATGGGTAAGTGCCAACTAAAACAGGGATATTTTTGCACAGTTTAAAACTATGCAGAGAAAGCAGAAGTTAGCAAGTGCTCTTGGTATTCAAAAAGAAAATTGGGGGTAACCATGCATTTTTCAGAGATAATAAAGCTTCAATATGAAAAAAAAACGCCATACATTGCTTTGTATTTTAGTGGTTTTTTGAATTATTGTTGCTTAATTATCTCTGAAAAATGCGTGGTTACCCCCAATTTTCTTTTTGGATTCCAATAGCCCTTGCTAAAATCTGCTTTTTCCGCATAGTCATAAACCGCGCAAAAATACTTCGGTATTAGTAGGCACTATCTTTAAATATTTTTTCCGTTTGCCTCGTGAGGTCTCTCATTTCCTTACTGAGGAATAACGCTAATGCCTTGTAGGAATTTCACGGGTTCCCTTAGCACTTTAACATACACTACAGATCAATCATTTCTGTTCTTAGTTATAGCGGCACAGCATCCATTTGTTCCCTTTACGAAATTCTGTTTGATTCATTTTCCACAAACACAACATCAATACACTCTTTTTTATATAAGAATTTATTTTATAAGGATATTGAGGCTGAAATTTGCGAAATTTTAAGAACATTTTAAAAATAAACCCGAGGCTGAGATTTTGAAATATAATTTGTGTGCTGAAATTTGTAAATACAATACAATCATATGTTTTAACTAAACTATTAAATCCTTCCTTTCTCTAAACGGCAACTGAAACTAGCCAATAAAACGATAAAAACCTGCACTAGCCAAATGTTCGATGCTAATGACAGTTCAATACAGATCTAGACACCAAACACTTGTAACACATTTTCGTTTTAGAATGTATTGGGGTATCAATTAATAATAATAATAAATTGATTATTATTATTATTATTATTATTAATTGATACTCCAATACATTCTAAAACGAAAATGTCATACGCTATAATCTAAGAACATTCACAAGAATATTTTCAGCCTAACACCGGCGGAAAAATAAGAATATTCAGCCTGGGCCGGAAAAACAACATTCTTATAAAAAGGAAAGAGCGAAGGGATCACCTCAGTTTCCTTGATCTCAACACTCAAATTAATTTTCACCGGAAATCGTTTTCCTAAGTCTTCACATCTCCCACTCAGCTCTGAATAAGCCCCATGATCCTAATTCTAGAACAAGATAAGTCCACATTTCTGTCATTACCTTCTCAAACGTTCCGAGATCTTCCCTTAACCATTTGTACTCATCTGGTCCTGAATACCATTTCTTCTTTTGGGAAACGAATGGCTGTAGAGACAAGGAAAAAATGAATCACGGCACGATACGGCAGTAGCTCGAGGTTTGAGACCACTCGTTGAGGCAACTTGAATTTAGTTCCACATGACAATTAAATTCGACAGGGGCATGATTTCAAATGTCATGCTAGTGCCGTGTTGAATTCAATTCATAAGTTAAGGAAATATACCGCGCATGCTTTAGCTGACTGTGGGCTCTTCGGCAAGAGGAAATAACAAAAACTGTGCCAACTTGACCAAGTTCCATCATTTAGTACACAATGTCTTCTTCTAAATTTTCTGATGAGCAAGACTCAGTGCCACACCGCTCTACACCTAGCATGGATTGAGAATCAAACGAGGAAGACCCTGATGAACGACCCTTATGCGGAAAAGCCAGAACACTCCAAGGCTCGCAAGGAAAAAGAAATGAGAACTTCAAGAAGGCACCTCTAGCCTCCAAAATCGTCTCGAGGAAAGCAAACTTCTTCTAGTTCTCACTTGCATTTCTATCCGCCATTTTGGATGTGTAATACCCCTAAGGAACAGTTTCGCTTTCAAATTATTTTGGATTTCGCGCGACTGGATAAAATTCGATGTTTGAAAGCGCTGCCGTGCCATCGTCACGCAATTACCGAATTCAATTTAGTTCGACACTGCAGTAGCGGTAGAGTAAGGTTACCTTACTTTCTTTGCTTGAGTACAAACATGTTGCATTAAAAGAAAAATCGCAGTACGCCTGAATGGCATCTTCAGGAACGCCTTCATTTGGATCAACCCAAAATTCACCTGAAAAGACATAACAATAAAGTTTATTTTACAAAATATGTGTTTGGATCGCAAGTGAAAACCAGGCCTTTACGCATCACATGCAACTTACCACTTTTAAGATCTGGGTAGCACATGATAAGGTCCTTACAAGTCTTGGCAGGGAAATCTTTGGTACCGTTTGGTTTATTGTACAGTTCAAGTTGGTAATTGAGCAAAGCGAAATTAAGATTCATCTGAGACAGAACAAAAACACAACAGCGTCATAGCTGAGTTTATATATAAAGCGGAAAGGACAGGGCGCAGCAAAAACTACCATGTGATATGGGTAGGGAAATTATTTTTACCAGTCGACCAGGAGCTGATAGTGGGGACGAGGAAAAAAGTCGAATTCTCGTCCCCACTATTTGTTGCCCCTGGGTCTCCAAAGATACAATCGTATCTTGAATTTATGCTAATTTTTTTGAGGATACCCACTTCACCAGAAGTGAAGAGAGATTCTCGCTTACAGAAGGTATTCTTTTTTTTGATAAAGTTCCGTCTTAATTCCATGAAATTACCAGTGTATTGTTTAATCGTCTTGTAGATGAAAACCTAAGATGGACTATTCGATTTTCCTCTTAATTCGATTCTGGGTGTTTTTGAGAGAGAAGAGAAAGAGATATCTACTTACTGGAAGATTAGAAATGAAGCATGATAAGACATTATGAACGGACGTTTCTTTTAAGGTAAGGTATCCGTAAAAAGAAAAGATAAAGTTTCGCAAAGTTTGCTTACCGGATCTATTAACGGCGTAATTTCACTCTACAAGAAAAATAAAACTTCATCTTATAAAAATCATCAAAGCAACGCAAATGCGATATAAAGCGCAGTTGGAGAAGTGAATTCTAGTAGGCCTACCTTGGAACTTCGATACAGCTCCGCCTTCTCGTTGCCAACATCGTAAGAGCCGTAACGTTCGTTGTTCCATCGCTGAAATATAAACAGTCTATAAAAGACTTGAAACTATAGAAATAACTATCTGTAAACGTCAATATGTGACTATAGTTTTGACTATCATCAACTATCATCGACTATCATGCGCCGTTTGACAAGGGCTTTAAGATAATCCATGAAGTCGTTGTCACATCGATTATACAGCGTTCGAGCGAAAATGTATTAAGTATGGTACATGACAGCTAGGCGCGTTTGAACCCGCTTATCTCATTTGTATTTGTTATTTCTTACCTGGACAAAACCGCCAAGTGTCCCAATGTCGGTCTAGTGGAAAAGAAAAATGGTTTGTTAACGGCTCAAGCTCAGAATTTGTACAATCGCATTTCAAGTGTTGGTTTTGTAGAAGCATACAATATAAGGATCGACTTTATCTTGATGTAATTGACAAAATAAGTTGCGTCTTTAAAATAACACTTACATGCAAACATGACAAGGAGTAATCACATAAATTTTACAGTTGTGTGTTTAGTGAACTGGCCTTGGATTGTAAGCGAGGCTGGGGGTGACCTTGTTTTGATACAAACCCCAGTGCTTATCATATGTAAATGCAACTGGTTAGCATAAGAACAGCATGGTCTACATATGAAAAGCGGTGAGGTTTGTATCAAGATAAGGTGTCCCCAGCCTCGCTTCCAATCCAAGGCAAGGTCACTAAGCACACAACTGTAAAATGGCCTATTATTCTTTGCGTTTCAACAGTCATTTCTTACACAATATAGTCGGTCAGTAAGAACAACGCTATTTTTAGTTAAGTCGCCTAAAACCAAGCGACTTCTATAAGGCGCAAAAGTAGTTTGAACGAGCAAACCGCGCGAGTACTCGTATAAAAGGGAGCTTAAGCAACGACGACGGCGACGGCAACGGCAACGCCGCAAAACAATAGGTTTAATCAGGGAAAACAATTGACCTGCAAGTGCGTTTTAAATTTTGGTACATTTCTTTGCCGTCCTCTGCAAAACAAAACATGAAATTACCAAATTCAAGGTTTTGTGGAGAACGTGAGCATACGAGGGTGAATTTCTCATTCCATTACTTGTACTTAACTCGAACGCCACACCTACCAGTTTGGTTCCTGGGTAGTTCGCTGTTCTTGTACAAGTTGGATGAGTTGGAATAGTCGCGAAGAAAAACAAATAAGTTATTTTTCAAGTGATGTTTTCGTTGCCGTCGCCATAGACGGGACTTTTTTTTCCCTGATCATAATGGTCGTATTGGGCCATTAAAGGGGGAAAGAAAATTTGTGATACTTACCGTGGGACCGGGAGGGCCTGGGGTTCCTGGGCGTCCCTGGAAGTGAAAATATCAGTCGTGCAAATTTATTAATGGATGTCGCTTTTTCGGCCAAAGGACAGAACGATATTCAATATACTTCGTTACGACCTAGAAGATTCAGTGTGCGCTTAATAGCACTTCGGGAGACAACAAGTAGTAGTCTCCTCACTTGATCATTTTCCAACTGAATTAATAAGCATTTTTACGGGTTTAGCACACCCTTTCTAAGCCTTCTTATCAGTGTAGTTTGGGCAGAGAAATGGCAAGGTCTTAAACTGCCAGTGCAGGGATTGAAAATACCAACTAAGTTAACGAGATGTTGATATTCTGGCTAAACATGAGAAACAACAATGTACAACAACAGCAATTAATGCAACAAAAACACACACGAAACTTCATACCGGTTCTCCTTCAAGGCCCTATAGAAAGTAAAAAAATACAAAATGAGTCAGAACTATTTTCAACATTCTCTGATGGGATTACTCAATCATAAGACTTATGTAAATGACTTATAAAAAAAACTCACCCTGTCACCAGGATCTCCCTTGAATTAGAGAAAATGAAACAGAAATCCGTTAGTTTCTATCTTCCCTGTACAAAATATTCAAAAGATGTAAAAATGTGCGCATATAAACTGATCAGCCTTCACTCTAGTTGGAGCGGTGACTTCACCGTGTCATATAAGCTTTGTCTCCTTCGCAGCCGTTCTTAGTGCCGTCACGCAACGCGTGGGGAGGAGCGTTGCGTGACGACACTCGTAGAACAGTACTCTAAGCTTTGCGCAGCCAACGAGTCCCCCAGCTTCGTAGGGGCAGCAAAAACATTAGAGACATTTAGAATTACGTTTATGAAAAACGACAGGGATGCGTTAGCATCAAAGATCAGAATTATTTTGCATTATTCTCATTTGTGTACTAACTTTTTCAACGCGAATAAGAGAATAAACACAAATCTCACGTTTTGCCGTTTGCCGTGAAACGCGATTCTAAATCTCTCCATTAGATAAACAAAACATATCGAGCAGTATCAGAATCGTGATGACTGAACGAAATAAAGTAACGTCATACCCTTTGACCTTCGAAACCAAGAGGACCTTCAGTGCCCTGTAATCAACACAGAATTAAAACAATTAAAACTCCTGTTTGAAAGACACTTTTGAGTACAAATTAACCAGTCTCTTAACACTGCACTGTAATCATTTGATTTGATTTTACTTTTTGTTTCTTTGTTTCCTATGACCACAAACAAAATACCGAGGAAAATCTCTGAAACAATCTTCCCATTTCATTCTATATTCCATCGTCCACTCCTGCAATTGTCTGCTTTTCATTTGTCATAAAATACAAGGTCAATAAAATACAGTCAACTTTTCAGTTGTAGACACCTTGCTATTACGCAACCCCCGTTTACGTTGTTTCGGAGAAGAGTTGAAATCCCGAGAAAAAAGTACTTAAATAACTCCTTCCCCCCCCCTCCCCTCCCCACCCGCCAAGTGTAACGGATTCTCTTCACTACCAATATCAGAGTCGCGATCCCAACGAATGCCTCCTCTCCTCAGAAAAAAATGTAGAGGGAGCAAAGCAGAAAATGAAAAGAATGATGGGAAGCATACTCACTTGAGTACCTTGGAGTCCTTCCGCCCCGGGGGACCCCTGCAATCCCTTTGGACCCTGGAAAAGAAATAAGGATTTTTGGTACAGTTAATGAAAGAAAAGGCTTAAAATAATAACGTGAAGAACCATAAAGCAACTTATCAGTTTTAGCAAATATGACTTCAAGTGAAAGAAGACATCAAATGTTTGAATTTTAGGAAAACAAGAATTGAAAGATAGTATCACATCCGCATTTATATACTGGAAACATAATATAAGTAGACTGTTCACAGTACCCAAGTTTTCCGTGGGATTTTCGGGACTCGTACGCTTCGAGGGGAGGGGGAGTGGGGCGAAGGCGGGAAAATTTTTCTCGCTCCTCCTCCTCAACTCAACGTACTGACTAGGGCCCCCCTCGGTAGTTTAGGTACTCCCCCCGTTTGGCTCCCCAAACTAAGATGGCGGAAGTTTGATCGAAGCGTACAAGTCTCGAAAATCCCACGGAAAACTTGGGGACTGTGAATAGTTTGATAATATAAGTGCACGGACTGAATCGAATCGTTAATATGTGATCACCTATGGCGTTCATGGTTGCTTAGATTTCAAATACTTAGACTGTGAGCAGTCTCTTTTTTCTCCTTATTCCTTCTAGAGCGCGATGCCGGATGCAGCGGGCCGCGAGGCAGCGAGCCGCAAGAAACACGGGCGTGGAGGGAAGGAAGTCGACGTAAGGAGAGACCGGTTTCCAGCTGAGCGTCTGAGATAAATCACAATGAAAATGACGTGGAATAGCAAATATCTTTTTCTATGGAATTACTCGCAATTTTTACCGTCCCTGAAGGGCCCTAAAAAAAATATCACACAGCCCGTAAAATATCCGTGTGTGTTCAGGTGTTACCCGTAAAATCATTGAATAAGGTATATGAATTGACGTACCCTTTCTCCACGAGTCCCAGGTTCGCCTCGCAGTCCGACCGAACCTTCTGATCCCTTAAAATAACAATTAAAAAATGTTAGTGATCAGTTTTCAATCGTGCTTCCTAATAATCCGCTCTGACGAAGGGCTAGCATTCCAATCCCCATTACGGTGGCCAAATTACCTATAAACTCTGTTGATAAAGCCAAACATTAGTTGCTACTTATGAGCGGAACACATATCGAGTTAGGAACATCATAGATAGAGGGAAAGACCTACAGAAAGGGAGAAAAGAGCAACCAAATAAAGATGAGATGGAGAGACGTAATCACGGTAGCGAGGCTTGGTGTGGAAGAGCCCAACCTAAGCCAAAGATGCCGGTGAAGTCATCCCTTTACTATTAAAGACTAACGTCTCTCACTTTTTCCCACTTATGGACATGTCACTCCATCTCATCCAAATAATCTTTCGATTTGTGTTTAAGGACGGCAGAGCTACACACGTCTACCAACAAAGGATTTTTCATTTATTCATTCTATTTTTCGTATTTTCCATTTTTTTACCTTAGCTCCTGACCCCCCAGGTGGTCCCTGCTGTCCATGATCACCTCGGTCTCCCTAAAATGTGATCAAAAATTTGAATTTCTTAGTAAATTGTCAGTAAGGTATCAAACTTCTTACACCCAATAAAGCATAGGAAGGAGGCGATGAAAACGAGTGAAATCGGTGAACCACGGAGCTTAACCTGGTCTTTGCAGCATCAAGCAAATAGGAGTGTTACTACTCATCTCCGTTCTTGATGAGACGCTGTTCCATCGCAGGATACCCAACATGAAGTGACTTGGAGTATTACTACTCCCCCCTGGATGGGATGCGAGTCCATCACAGGATACCCAACATGAAGTGACTAGGAGTATTACTACTCCCTCCTGGATGGAACGCTAGTCCATCACAGGATACCCAGCATGAAGTGACAAGGAGTATGCAGCAAGGAGTATGCAGCAATTACCTTTGATCTGATTTATTTTTATTTATTTATCTTTAGAGATAGATGTTATTTTTTAATTTAATTAATAGCTATTAGCTTTTTTTATATTTTCAAACACTTTTATCATGAGCCTGTGGCTTGGGGGACTGGGAGACCACCCCCTGTGTATTTGACATTAAATAAATTACTTACTTACTGGATGGGATGCTAGTCCATCACAGGATACCCAGCATGAAGTGACCAGGAGTATTACTGCAGGATAACCAGCATAAAGTGACTAGGAGTATTACTACTCCCCCTGGATGGGATGCTAGTCCATCACAGGATACCAGTATGAAGTGACTTGGAGTATTACTACTCCTTCCTGGATGGGATGCTATGCCATCACAGGATACCCAGCATGGCATGACAGGGGAAATTACTTATATAGCGGGGTAGAGGGAGATAATGTGTGGGACGGTTTCTTGTCGAGGAAACAACACAACGGCAACGGGGCTGTAATCACCGACCCTCCTCATATTATCATAAACAGAAACTGTTATGAGACAGAAATAAATTGTTAACACCTTGGAACCTTCGGGTCCTTTAATTCCTAAATCGCCAGGCTCACCACGGTCTCCCTAAAAAGACAAAAAAAAAACTGAGACCCGAGCAATTCTTCTGTAGTAAAACTTAAGATCGTAAATGATGGATCGATCGCTGGTCAAAATGACTTACTGTACCACCGGGTCTTCCCTGAAGTCCTGAGTCACCTGCTTTACCAGGCGTTCCCTGAGATGAGCAAACAAATATGGATGTTTAAAGCATATCGAAGGTATGGAGTTTTTCTTTATAACAATAAGTCTAAAGAATTTCCGACTAAGATGGCCAATAAAAGAGACGCTAACTCAAAGGCAATTTTGAATTTTTCAGGGCATACTTATTTGTAACCCGCGACGACATAAATAGCGGTGGTTTTTTTGGTAACAATTTCTGTATTTAACATTCACCGTACAATCAATTCCTGTTAAAAAATAACGGAAAGTCCCTCAGCACAGCGAGAGTAAACTGTGCAGTTTAACGTTTCGCAAGCGACCGGGTTAACGATAAACAAAGTTCAAAGGGGGATATTGTTGCTAAAGAGAGATTAACCCCCCCCCCCCCCCCTCACCCCCCTCAAATTGCATTTGATACAACGTTTATGCAATCAACATTACCAACATGATCAAGCAGTCTCCTTGATGGAATAGAAAACCACTTGGCCTCTTAATTAAGTATTCATTCATACGTGAGGATAACACAGGTTTGAGTTTCGTCCATATACTTACGTCAGGGCCACTAGGTCCACTTGATCCCCTTGTTCCGGGAAGACCAGGTACACCGGGTGCGCCTGGTAATCCTGTGTTGCCTTGCATTCCAAGCTGTCCTACCTCACCCTATAACAGAAAAATGATAGGTTTTGACAAGAACCTCAGATCTCAGCTAGCGCGATGTTTGTACCTTTTCCTAAACACTCCTACCTGGGGTGGGCTAGGTTTGTTTTCACAAAAAGGGAAATATATGAAATTCACATATTTTAACTGCAGATGAAAGAAGAATTTTTTTAACGTACCTTTGATCCAGGTTGTCCTGGTGCTCCGATAGATCCCATCGCTCCAGCTGGTCCCTGAAAAGAGTGCCTTTATCATTCATTTTATTTCTTTGTGATCATTTTGTTTCTTTCTTAAATTTTCATTCAAAGAGATGACGTTAAGAACAAATGACAAGATAAAGCTTGTCTCCCAACAAGAGTGCCTGACCAGAGGACTGGCGCTTCTCAGTGATCAGCATCAAATTTCTCCTTGTAATATCAATGTTTATTAAACCATTGAGGTCGTGTGAATTAAGGATATGATCACCCAGGTGAATTTTCTTGATATTTTTATAACATCTTCCTGGTACGTTTATAAGAAAAAGAATGGGGGCAAGATAGGAGAGTTTGTTCTTTGATATTAGGGGTTAAAAGGTTATTTCCTAATACATAACTGACTAGGATTATCTTCTACTCCTCTCATGCATGGGATGCTAGTGCATTACAGTATTCATTGAAGGATGGGACTATATGTATGTCAGCTACGTTTAACATCCCTTTGAAATCAAGACATTTTGACCCTCTATTGAGGGCTATTGCGCAAGAAAATTAAGTTTTCTGGCCGGGTAAGTTATCGGAGCTTTCAAAAAAGCGGCTCCTTTAAGCGAAAAAAATAACAATAAATAACCAAGCGCGCTTACATTGTTTCCTGTGTCACCAGGAGAGCCCATCGTTCCACGACGACCAACCTCACCCTAAAAATCAACACAAACAAAATTGTTACACTTCATAAAACAGTGATTTAATTTTTCTAAGTTAATAATGGGTATACATCACCACATCATCCATATATGGCTCACTCCTACTAAATTTTCATATGTCGTTCCTTTCTTTTGTTTCAATCACTACTTTATGCAGAAGATAAGATAGAAAGTGCTGGGACGAAGAGTTACCCAAACAGAAGCCCAATAAATAGCTTTATAAATTAGCTTCTGGTTTTCGACGCCATAACGGCGCCTTTATGAAGTGATGAGGAATTTAGTTGTCATGTAGCCGATGATAATCAACATCACGTGACAAAATGCTTCGGTAAAGGGCTGGAAGTTTGAAACCTCGATCTTGGTTGAACGTCGGAGCGTGAGTCTCTAAATTTCAATAGCCTCTCTTATTCCTATTCTAAGGAAGTTGTCTTTTCTTGCTATTATATTTGAACATTTGAAAATACACACCAGTTTTCCTGTTTTTCCATCTTTTCCGCTGCCTCCAGTCTCTCCTGTTTCTCCCTACGAAAAAAGCGGAATCGTGTTCATTAAAGGGAAAATTAAGCTCCATCTGAGACAACCAAAAATCAACTAACGTATTTCTTCTGTAAGGACGATGCCTCCTTTTGCTACTGCGCATACGTTCTGCGCATCCCAGGATTGCCAACTACTACAAAGGCATTTTGCGCGGGTTACTACTATGTGGGAAAAGCACTGAGATCTTAGCAAGGTCTATTGGAATGGAAAAAGAAACGAACAAATAAATTATATTTTTTAGCTGTCGTAGAGTATGTGAACAATTTGTTTGTGCCTGCCATAGGGCATATCCCAGCCGGGGGTCAGCGAGAACAATGAGCACTACTGGAAAATGACTGATGCGTTACAGTTCGAATGTGACACAATGACCTCAGCATAATTTATACGAGACAGACTGAACACATTTGCTAATGTTAGCTAATGTTTGAACCTGTCACAACTCTTCCTTGGAAAACTGTTCTTGCCTCTTCAATGTCAGTTCGAGATATTGAGGGCAAAGTTGTAAAAAAGTAACGTCCCGAGGAATCAATGGTTCAATTTAACGTTGTTTTTGAGTCGTCTGAGCGGTTTCGAGATGTCTGGGATAAAATGACAGTGTTAGACCCGGGTGTAACACCGCCAAAACTGCTCGGGACCCGGCGGTAAGTTCGAGATAAGTTCCCACTGGATAGGTTTCAGTGAACGATATAAACATGCTTCAATGCTACTAATTAAGACGTTTGCCCAACACTCACAATAACAAAAACAGAAGTATCGTTCTACTCTATTTAAAATTTAATACAAAATAAAGTAAATTAAGCATTTTAAAAAAAAATGCGAGGACAGCGCTCAAGAGTTTTATGGATTTCAGACTGTCGCGTTGAAAGCTCTGAAGTAGAGAAAATTCGAGTTTAGCATCTATCTCCGGTCCGTTAGCTCAGTCGGCAGAGCGTGGTGCTGATAACGCCAAGGTCGTGAGTTCGACCCTCACACGGACCAATGTTGTAACTTTTTGAACTTTATTTTAATTCCCTTTTTACCAATTTGCATTGTTACTATGGTGCCCTGTCCTGTCCTGTCTTGGAAAATAGGAAATTTCCGAGTTGCTTTGAACCTCACTATGAAAGCGAGGCTATGTGCAAAACTTTTGGAGATGGAGGTGGAGAAGTGGGCATGTTTTCGGGGATATGTTTCAACATAGTAAATTTAAAAAGGTTGAGGTAAGTTTTCTTATTTCCATCGATTATACACAATTGGCCTTCTTATAAGTTTCAGAATGAGGTATTTGCTAAAAGGAGGCCATTCTTGGAGGTATGTGTTGGAAAGTTTCCTGAAGCGAAGGTCAGCTTCCAGCAAGATGATCGTTCTAGGGATGGTTATTAGTTCATTTCATTACTTTATTATTTTTTAACCGTTTGCATTGCATGTGGTCCAGAACTCTTTCGCAAACTATCCAAATGGCTTCCTATTTGCTTTCACTTTATAGTCATTAGACTGTAACTAGAATAGGGATGCGTTCGATGATCTCGATCTCAGGTTCTCTCTCCTTTATGATGTCATCTGATTGCCAGATACACGTCCCAGGATCAACGTTGCCCCATACAATCTCGACTCCAATCCGTATTAGGAGTGCGTTCTTCCTACGTCGAACGCAATAAATTAACAATCAATGAAATTAAATTACGATAATTTGGGTTTTCTATGATACTGAGAGGTCCGACGACACTTTGAATTTGGTGGCACCGCATAAAAAGGTTAACGCATGACTCCCAACCAAATGATGTTTTTTACCTTCGAACCTGTTTCTCCGATGTTTCCTCTGCGACCCATCAGTCCGTGGAGACCCTAAAAACAATACCACTAACATTATAACTAAATAAATAAACAAATAAATAATTTTAGTTGGTAATTTTGTATCTATTTGTGTGTTATTTCAATGTAAACTATGCCCTTTCTGTTAATATTTAATTTAATGTAAATACCGGACTGCACTTTAACCAGCCCTGGTGAATTGGATTTTTGCTGTATTAATGTTTGTCTAAAATACTTAGAACATATAGATCCTAAAACTCTAAACGGTCCATATCCGAGTTGTTTATAAGCTTATTGTCGAGGAGACGCAAGATTGAAAATCCTTTAATATGAAAAGCAACAGGTAAATATACAGTAGTTCCCATGAAAATTATTTTCGATGTTCTAGGCATTTCATGCTCACCATTGGCCCACTCTGTCCAGGTGGTCCAGGAGGTCCAACTTTTCCAGGCCAGCCCTGTTTTAAGAGATCAGAAAAATCTTCAGGGCCTGTTTAAATGGAAGGAGGGTAAACCTCCTAGAAGGGTTACCCTTGTAGAGGGGTCATAAGATAGCCCTCCTTTACCCGTGTAGGGTTACCCTTGGACTATTTCACACTTCGTCTTGTACTCTTTGATATTATTGAGAAGCAGTTCAACGGTTTCGGGTTTCCATGGCAATTTCTTTGCCTTTTTCGACGAAGGCGTTGGTCGATTGGTCCCTTTTCTTTTCCCTTTCGATTTATTGCGTGGCTGATCGACTCCGTCCCTCGAGCCTTCCTTTTGGTCAAGAATTTCGCCTATTAATTGGACAATCACATCATCAAGAGAATGTTTTATTCCAGCCGCCAAGCTTTTGTACTCGTTCCGGCTTGGATTCGCCGCTCTTGCCAGCATAATTCTCCGAAATAATTCTCCAGGTTTATAACCGTGCGAAGCTATTTATAGTTGACGGGAATGTAACAGCTAGCAATCTGATCGCCCTAAACTTGATCCTTCTAGGAGAGTAACCCTACCTTGAGCATTTACATGGCTTAAACCAACAAAAAGTTGACCCTCTTAGAAGGGTAACTCTAGCAAGCAGATAGGGTAACCCTACCTCGCATGTAAACGAAACCTAATTAAACCTACCTCACCAAAGAGTCATGTGGATTCAACAAGGCTGCTGGTCACACTATATCGTATTTAATCAACGCAGACAAAAAAGTGAAACTGTATCAAGGTTTGATTCTAGGAGAATCAAATTCAGTCTTTCCATAAGTAGTCATCCAGTGAGTGCATATAGTCCTGAGAAGGACTGTTTGAGCTGACATTGACTGACGTTTCGATAACCTGCGCGGAAGTCATCATCATGGTCAAGTAAATTGTAAATGGTCAGTAGATAATATAAATGTCTCTGGTTATTGATCTGATTGGTCAACGAAGTCGCGATGTTATCTATTGGTCGTCTGTAAATTAAGCTGTGATGTTATTGGCTGTGAAGACTGCAAAGAAAATTTACTTCACTTCTGCTCAGGTTGTCGAAACGTAATGTCACCTTAAACAGAACTACATTGACCAAGCTCGTTCCCAGGGTCTCTCCTCTTCTCCTCCGGGGGACGGGAAGAGGAGAGACCCTGGGAAAAAGGTTGTACATTCACCCGGACGATCTACTTATGGCATGATTCCTAGGTTCAAATCATTTATCGATTCAGTCTTTGTAACCCAAAATGCCGGGCGTCAATAATTCCCCTACTGTTTCAATAAACGCAAAAGATAGACTCTATACATCGTAGCTGACTCACCTGTAAACCGCTTTCTCCTCTTTGTCCAGGAACACCATCAGGTCCTTTGCGACCCTATCACGTGACAAAAATCATGAGCCAACGACCGTGTGTTCTCACTCTAACTATAGAACTTTATCATCTTTTTTTTTAGAACCTTATCATCTTACCGGCATTCCATTTTCTCCTGTGCTTCCAGGCATACCACCACTTCCACGTGAACCCTGAAGAAGTGTAAAATCCAGCTCAAACAAATAAACGAAAATTGACGAGATTGGAATAAATTAGGAAGGCTTCAGTTGAGCAAATTCAGTTGTTAGAGAGCATAGAGTCAAGCACTCACGGTTTTTCCAGGTTTGCCATCTAGACCAGGCCTCCCGGTGTTACCCAGTTCGCCCTGTGAACAAAAGTAATAAGTTTAAAGCCTTTCCTATCTTACAGCGTTTTTGGACGACGCAAAGCAACTTAACGTATAAGTGGACTCCGTTACTTTTGGCGTAAAACATTGTTCATATTTACGATGAAGTCTAAATACTAACCGAAGGTCCTGGAGGTCCTTGAGGTCCTATTCCGCCTGGGATTCCGTTATCACCCTGAGAAAGGCACGAAAACATATTAAGTGTCACAAAGTTTCTCCACTGGTTTGTTGATTCAAAGCTAATACGTTATAAACTGCGATTTTTAAACTTTTATTTCCCCAAAGCATTGGGACCTAAACCGCAATTGATAAAACAAGAAAAGAAGAGAAAGTTCTATCCTCTCAGCCATACACTTTAACCACATTGGCAATCAGTCACGTGTACCCTTACTAGACCTTACTATTACCTTAGCAGATTTGAAACTGCTTTTCTCTCCCCGCGCTCTCGCTAGATAGGATAGGCTGCATTCGAAGACTGGTGATAAGTTAATCAATTGCTTTTGTCTACCCTTCATACTTCTACGTCGGACAATCTCTGGCCAGCGCAGCACTCACCATCTATTTCATCAATTAATTCATAAAACAACGTTTGTACAATGTAACACGTCTGTAAATTCTCTTTTTCCTACCGTTGATCCTCGATCTCCTTGCACGCCTTTTATCCCATAGTGTCCTGGGGCTCCCTGAAGCAAGACAAATTAGTCGAAGTATGGTCAGTCCTAAAGGAAGTGTGAGCATTTAAAAGAAAGCTTTCATCAATACTTCCTAGTTGTAAATCGTAAAGTGTGACCAATTACATGGAACTACGGAGCATCGCTTTTAGTGGTAAAGTGTACTATGTTTTATGTTGTTCTAGGTGCAATGAAGGTGACTTAAACGTCTGAATCAGTGGTGAAAGCTACTGAGCAGTACTTTCCCGTGGCGCTGTGCAAGGTAGTTCCACAATTTGAGTCTGTGGATGAAATCCTGACGTATGACCATTCAAATGAAAGCTGTTGAACAGTACTTTCCAAGGGTCACTGGTGTGGAGCCTAATGATAAATTTTCAAAAGGAATATTGAAGATATGCTTAAGCCTTCCCCCACTCCCTTCCCTTGCGGAGGTTATAAGGCAAAATAATAAGGTTAAGAAATGGACGAAGTAGTCAGCGCAGTCAGCATTCTTACACGGTCCTTGGTTACATCACATCGTTTGTTAAGAATAGCATATCTTTAGTTTAGAACCATACCTCTATTCCTTGTTCGCCCATCGCTCCAGCCAAGCCTTCTTCTCCAAATGAGCCCTGCAACAGGATGCTGTCATCTTTAAAATTTTTGCGTGAACCTTACGCAACACATTTCACAGAATTGAACGTGGTGGTTGTAAAAAGTTCCTCTATTATTTACTGACCTTAATTCCAGCATTGCCTGAAGGTCCTCGGCTTCCAACAGGGCCAGCACGCCCCTGGAGAAAACAAATGAATGACGTTATTAAAAATATTGTTAACAACAACTCTCTTAGTCTATAATCGCTGGCCATTAGCGCGCAATTTTGAGCGACACTTTTTGTACAATGGTTAGAAAGTTAATAGGTTTTAAACTTGCTTCCTTGTGAATACCCACACGTAGATCTATGGACTATTTTAGGAGCTCCCTATTTTTTAAAGTATAAAGTATTAATCTGTGGAATAAACAAAAAATCACAATAATACTGTAATGTACTTTAGCTTTTGCACTTCCAAATTGTACAATGTAATGTGTTGACATTAACAGTGGTGACCAACCGAATACTGGTATTTTGCTATTTCCAGAAAAAAATCCATCTCTGGGAATAATTAACTCGCAAAAGAAAGTCAAGTAATTCGCGAAAAAGCTGGAAGTGCTTTATTTGCGACTGGTTATTTTGGACGAAAAATCTAATGTATGTGTTCTTGTGTAATCGTTCAAAAAAAGAGCAGCCTTTAATTAGAATTTGCCACTGAATAGAAGAGAGAGGTATGGAATCCATCGAGCACCCCACTTGCCTCAGTTCCTTCGAACCCATGATTGCCCTCGCGGCCTTTATCCCCGCGTGGACCCTAAAATAAGTAACAGTCAATAATAAACTGAATGTTGGTGCGTTCCAGTTAAACGGGCTAGACACTCAACCCCAAACAAACTAGTTCACAGCATAAAACAATTCACCCATGCCAACAGCTCGTTTATAAACATTCAGAAGAAAATGACATAAATGAAACGGCTACAGTGTCGAGTGTTTGCTGTGTAAGCTGCCCTGTGGATGAAGAAACGGGTTATCCCTTTGTTGCAACTGAAGGTAAATGAAAATGCGTTAAACAAGAGATTGTCAATCTTATCGCTCTTGTAGATAAAAAGCAAGTAGATAGTCAGGAATAAAGGTACCGGGAAACAACTTATTTGTTGATATAAACGGGATTTCGTGAAAATCACTGAGATGCCAACTTGTAATAAAAGTAATTAAATGAAAATGATTGGAGAAGGATTTAAAGAAGGTGGGCGCGGAGGGGAAGTGGATGCTATAGATTAGAAGGTTTCTACAACCGTGTTGGCTACATACCCTGTCGCCACCATCTCCTGGTAATCCTGGCACGCCTGGGTCACCAGCTGCACCCTGAAAAACAATATATACATATGGTAAGACGACACTGCTGTCATGGAATCTGATTGGCTCTTAGTAACAGAGAATAAACAGAGACTAGCCAAATGTACACTAAAAAGGAACCAGTAAATGCAAATTGTAAAGCAATTTTAAGCCGCGCTCAAATTAACAGTTGGTTTTCTTACTTTCCCTCCGTTGTCACCGCGGGCTCCACGTGATCCTGGCAAGCCGTCTATTCCCTAGAAGAAGGAGGCGACTATCATTCCAGAAAATTAAGTCAATCATTCAGGAACCTTATTTTTCACAGTTCTCTGGAGCTAGCTCACTACACTCATCGCAAAGCTCGTTATCCTGGATACCAAAACACCTCCTCCAATGTTGTTTTATAAGTATTAAAGTGTATAAGAACAAGGAATTCACGTAGCGATTGCCTTTTCAATTTACTCACCTGTTGTCCATTGGAACCTCGTTTCCCGCGACTTCCCTTAGGTCCTTGGTAACCCTTTAAAAGGAAAATAAAATAAAATAAATTCAAGTGAGATATACTTACATGTACATACACCAAACCGACAGCATAGTGACATGGAATTTCAATTCCTTCTCGCTGACCCTAGTTTTTGCGCGAATTCATGAGCCTAATGAATCAGATAAGGTGGGAACCCATTCTCAAGCCGAAACGTAATCCATTTCCAGGCTTTTAGGCGCAAGTTGCTCTCGCCAAATGCAATGAAGTGAGGAAAACACCGAGGGACTATTGAGACAAATCAAGTCACATCCTTGCTAATACCAACTTCAAAAGTTAAAAATTGTACATCTTAATGATGAACTATTTGACTGCACCTAACAGGAGAAGCAAAAAAGGAAAATCTTTCTAATTGAAGGGAACAGACAGCCGAAACATAGTGGGCAATGGTTCCCTTTAAAATCTCTCAAATGGAAAGGCCAAACATTTCAACCATACAGAACACCACACAAACGTGGAGCAGTTTACAATCAAACTAGAGTTGTTGTTATCATTGTTGTTGTTGTTGTTGTTGTTGTTGTTGTTGTTGCTGTTGATGTTCGTAGACATCACTTACTGTTTCACCCTTGGAGCCAAAGTCACCAGGAGGTCCAAGGACACCTACTGAACCCTGGAAAAGAAAAATAGGTCAACCAACCTTAAGTAACGCGCCGAATATACAGAGATAAACCGTCAATACCACCAACCGATGGTCTATGAAATTTTATGGGCTCGGGTCAAAAAAAAAAAGAGAGAGAAGTGAAAGAGGACTGAAAAGTACGGAAGACAGCATGGATTAAAAGGCGAAAAAAAGGTTACTTTAATTAACCTGTAATGTATATAATGATCCTCTGTAACTAGTTAAAGTGTGAGTTAATAAATATTGTTGTTGTTGTTGTTGTTATTGTAACCAAATACAGATTGTTAAGATAATTTGAACTTTTCCTTTGTGTTGGTTTTGTCATTCACTCCACCTTGCATTTCAATTTTTCGTACCAAAGGGTATATCTGTAAAGAAGAAGACCCACTAGGACTGCAACCGGTGGTCGTTGTTCCCATTAACCACGTGCTTAGATTAACGGGTTTTTCGGATAAGAAAATGGCTGAGCCTTTGTTTGGGCCACGCAAAAGTGGTCGTAATAACGGGGTGGTGATATTAACCGTGTGGTCATAAGGCGGGGCTCCACTGTACATCCTTATATTCTATATATTTATCTCTCGCAAGTGATCACCCACGGGACCAATAAAATAGATCGATAATAAGAGATTCTACATACAACATTTGACCCATGGGTGAATTGAAACAGGAATTAGAGAATGGAATCGATTTTATGCAGGATGGTCGCTGGTTATGCACTTAGTTTTTAAGATTACCTTTCTGTAAATCCTTTTTAGTGTAGTTTGTATGCTCAGCAAAGATTAGCGTAATTGATTGATTGATTGATTGATTGATTGATTGATTGATTGATTGATTGATTGATTGATTGATTGATTGATTGATTGATTGATTGATTGATTGATTGATTGATTGATTGATTGATTGAGAAGTCGATCGATCGATCGATCGATTGGTTGATTGATTGATTGATTGATTGATTGATTGATTGATTGATTGATTGATTGATTGATTGATTGATTGATTGATTGATTGATTGATTGATTGATTGTCAAAAGAGATATATGACTCTATTATGCCAGAGATCCAAATAGGATTTGGAGGAATGTGTTACATATTCCATGGAAGCGGTTTGCCATGGAGAAAAAAGAAACGAAAGACGTTACTAGCCATTATTTTGGAAGACACAGAAATTTCGTAGTGTGTTACTAGTAAACGAAGTGACTTCAACTTAATAACTTACCATGCGTCCAGCAAGGCCTACAAGCCCAGGCTCCCCAACCGGGCCAGACAATCCCTATGAATAGAAGAGTAATCTACACTTAAAAGCATATTTAAAATTTACTGAGATTGAAAGGAAAGAAGATAAAACAGTCCAAATAAAACTCTTTAATAATGCCGAGTTAAGTTTCGTTTTGTTGAACTGCACAACTGAGTAATTCAGAACTGAATAGTGCTAGCCAGTCTCTAAATTCAACACAACTATTTAATGTTTTAAGTCATAGTTTGTGTCCGAGACGGTGGCTATGGATCTCAACAATCTTCTGGGGTTTGACCAAAGAAACAGCAATAGGTTTTGGACGTTCTGTAACAACTAACCGACACAAACGATTACTTTTACTCATTCAACTATTGTGTGTGAATACATAATAAAACGATTTTGCGCGGTTGCAGTGCTCCCTAAGCATAAATTGCGCCATAAAAAATTGTCGACTTTAAAGTTTACGTTTCGTTGCCATTTCCCATGTCACTTTGGGGAGCAGAGATGACGTAGTGGTGAGAGCACTCGCCTCCCACCAGTGTGGTCCGGGTTCGATTCCCGGACTCGGCGTCCGAGAGCTTTTTCTCCGGGTACTCTGGTTTTCCCTTTTCCCCAAAATACTTCTAAACTTTAATTCGATGTGTAAAAATTTACCCTGTTAGTGCTCTGCGCTAAATGCATTGACACCTAAATAACTCACTTGCCGTCCAGGCTTGCCTTGGTCACCACGTTTGCCCGCCATTCCAGGTACACCCTCAACAAGAAAGAAACAAGAAAAAAAATAACAAACGTTATTCCACGAAGCTCTTCCTGGCGTCTTAAAATCGTAGCACTGGGCAGGCGTGATAAAAACACATAGATCACTGAAGGGGTAGACACAAATGTAACTTACAATTGTTCCCCCTTCGCCTTTGTTGCCAGCATGTCCCAGAGAGCCCTACATAGTAAACAAATAAAAGTTTCCGCTGAAAATAATGCAAGACGCATTCGAACGTACATGTCCTGGATGCATGCCTGACATGAAGAATGGTTAGCTGCGGATATGATTGTTAAAATGTTCTTTCTACTCGGAAACAATCTGAGTCCAACGTCGTATGTCGCTGAACTGTACGAAGAGAGATGTCGAGATAAAAATCGGTCTATTCGCTATAAATATCTTCCATGCAAGACGAAGGTTCAATGTGGCTTATTTGAAAAGAAAAGACCACCTCTTAACGACAGCTGGAAATAAAACATGTTTTAACCAAACAACTAAGAGCAGGGTGAAAAAGAAGTGGACCAATGAGTAAAGTGTATTATTAATACACGGTACAGAATTGTTATTGCACCCTATTCCTGAAAATGTCGTAAAGTACACAATTCTCATTCTGCCGCACTCAACGCATCCAACGGTTTCAGTTCAGGAACAGGAACACAAAAATAGCTAATTGCTTAATGTTATGAAATGAGCGAACCAAAGTTTGCAGTATAACCTGGCTTCCTGGGACACCATTCATGCCATCGTCGCCTTTAGAACCCTTGGCTCCAGAACTACTGGGTTGTCCTGTTGATCCGGGGGGACCTGGTAACCCCTAAGCCAAAAATAAAATAGTTATTAAAAACATGAAACATCTTTTCTTTCTCTTCCTCCTTTCCCAGCATGATCATCATTTTCGGCAGATAACTACAGGAAGTGCGGATGCCAAAAGCTAACTGTCCTGTAGCCTAACTGTCTAGCTGCTGTGACCGACACAACAGCAGTGTTTTTCGTGCCCTCGTCCTCGACATCTCACGCAGACGCCTTTCCTTCCTTCTTCTTTCGGGCTGCAATGCCATCGCAATGCTTGGGCTCGCACAATGGTCCATTCGGCCATGGTGACGAACCGACCACATTCACCTCCCTCTTCCCACTTGCTCAACGATAGCATCTATATTTATAGACTAATTAAGAGGCGTGTTTCGCTTTTTCAAAATATAGCTATCCTTAGCGAAATAGAAGAACTATTTGTAGAGTAGCCAGAAAGGGGTTGAAGGAATTTAAGAGCTCACCGTGTCTCCTAGCAGTCCCATCACACCGCTCTCGCCCATCTCTCCACCAGAACCCTGCAACAACAACATTGTTCAAGCTTTTTATGGCTGATACATGCAAGCCTCAAGCCACACAAGCGGTAACGATGATGATGATGATGATGATGATGATGATGATGATGATGATGATGATGATGATGATGATGATGATGAAGAAGAAGAAGAAGAAGAAGAAGAAGAAGAAGAAAACATGGTGGTAATAGTGGCGTTGAAGATGGTGGTGATAGCACTTTCATGATTCAGCATTATTTCAAAAGTTGCTTTCTGCATAAGTTTCTCTTACCGGTTGTCCAGCGACTCCAGGTGCTCCAATAGGTCCAGTTGGTCCAAGACCACCCTACAAAGAAGACCGTTAAACAAGAAAACATTTCACCTAAAAAGCTTTTGTGGAATAAAAGACTGAAGGAAATGACGTGTTAAAGTACGTTTATTCGGGAGAAAGTAGAAGAATGCCGATGGTTATTTTTCCTGACCATAATCGTAGCCTTATTGATATTAGCAAACCACATACCCAAAATACGTTTAACAGTCAATATGTTCCATGATACTGGGTAACACAAAAAGGGTATATCGATGTTCGTCCAAAGTTGTGAAATTGCAGATCCCGTGAATGATGTTTTGCTCAGGTCTCCTAACAGGCCTCCACCTTTGACCTTCTGATTACTAGTTCGGATGCTCTACCACTGAGCTACAGGAAGGCAAAGAACATTAAACTAGGTTCTTGTGACTGTCCAGTAAAATGACTATCATATACATTTCGCAGGAAATGCAAGAATTTTAATCTTTGAACAAATCTTTGGTCAAATGGTTCTTTTTTCTAACGAAGGAGGCTTGTGTACTAGCTGAAACGTCCTTAAATCACAAAAACAGATTAAAGAAACGGCTTTTACAGTAAATGACGTTCTGTGATGTACTTGCTGGACAAACCTTCGGTCCCTCGGGTCCCTCCTCTCCTTGTTGTCCAGGCTCACCAGCTTTTCCCTTACAAAATATCAAAAAATTCTCATTGGCAAACGTTACCTACGTTAGTTGTGCAAAAATCTCAAACCCTTGCCAATTGGCTACTAAGAAAACCCACCTGTTCTCCTTTCACTCCATTAGGTCCAGCAGCTCCACGGTTACCAGGGCCACCCTAAGATTAAAACATGAAAAAGACTTTTGATCTTTCAAGCATGGGGTTTGGATTCTCGTTCAGGTTGTGACCAAGCTAAGATGCAAAGATGCCTCAAGAAAAATATGAACGATTTTAAAAACCCTTGATGACCATTACCGTTTCCTTACTTCACTGGTTAGTGGTTAATCACCAGGGTATTCAGAAATGGGAAACAAGATCGATAACTACTGGTAAAGAGGAAAAAACTGTATGGAGGCACTAAAGAAAGAAGCAAGGAATCTTAAAACCTTGATGCTAGCATTGCTTGAAAGCGAAACAGCTCAGCGAAGTGAACGTATCGAATAATAGCTGACAGCGTTTAATTTATAATTACCGGGGGACCATCTTCACCAGGCGAGCCAGAATCTCCTTCTTCACCCTGTTAATTCAAAATTCAGTATAAAAATAACGCACAGTGTAAACTGAGATATTTCCACACAAATCATGCAACGAAATGAGAGACATGAAAAGCAGGAAAACGTACGTGTAAACCTGGCGATCCGGGTCGGCCTGTTCTCCCCGTCACCCCTCTGAAACCCTAACAGAGAAATCAGTTTGACAACATTGCAAAATTTTCTCCATTACTGTGTTCAGTTAGTTTGCATTCTTTTCATTCCTACTAGCGAAATAGCAAAATAAAAATCATTCAATAATAGGCCATGTCCGAGTTTCTGTGAACCTCATTATGAAAGCGAAGCTAAGAGCGAAGATTTTATTATGAAAATTAGTGTTCACTCACATGAACACAAACTTTTGCTTTTCGTATGAAAATCTTTGCACTTAGCCTCGCTTTCATCATGAGGTTCACAGCGACTCGGAAATGGCCAGTGAGAGTGAGATGTCATTCTGTATTCTATTACCATAAAGCTACTGGCGTCCTATCAAGAATGTTGTAATATGGTTGACTAAGCTAATCATTTTCTATTCAAACGATAGAGTGCTTGCTCCTGTCAAAAGATCATCGGCTGATAAAAGGTGGCTTACAACGGTTCCAGCACTTCATTTCAGTTACAATTTGATCGATCATTACTACCACTCTTTATTAGTTGATACAACAACAAGAAAGCCATAAAGGCTTAATACAACCTTGTTCTACGTTACTTACATTTTGTTAACGATTTTTTAAAATTAACTCCCCTTAGCCCAAGCGGGGCTCGATCCAGAGACCTTCAGAACGGGAGGACGGCGCCTTATTACTTGCACCTCACAGATCTGACCTCTGGTTACTTTGACCTGTCCAAGTGTACTAGCTATTTAATCATTGCTTTAACAACAAAACAACTTCGTGGTGTCCAACAAAAATATGGGAACGAGCTCGGAACACTCTCAACCATTTCTCCATCGTATTTTCTCCTTCTTTTTCTCACAAAATCCCTGCTAACTTTGACCACCCGGTCTGGCGTGGGTGAACGACACGAAAAATAAAAGAGAATGGGTATTATTGGTGAACATGATAGAACTGCGACAGAATGTGACCTTGAGCTTTCTATGCGTGCAAGTAGATTCAAGCTGCACCCTCATCAAACATAACGCGATAGATGTCTCCAGCTCATTATAGTTAATGGGTAAATTACCTGTTTTCCAGGAGCACCAAGAGGCCCATAATCGCCATCGTCGCCCTACAAATCATGATCAAACAGTATAGACCTGAGATTTTAAACAGTTACGTTGTTGTAACACGACATAAACCAAATAGCACAGTCTGTTATATTTCTAAGACAAAGTATGCGACGTACCCTTTCGCCTTGTCTTCCCGAGTCTCCTTGCTGTCCGTCCATTCCAGGTAGACCCTGAAACAAAGACAAACAATAATAACACGGCCAAAACCGTACAGGAAGCTAAAACAGACACAAGTAATGGCCTCTTCTTCACTTCAGCCGCCACTTCAACCGGTCTGAAACAAGAATAAGCGAAAACGCAATACAAGCACCGTATTGAAGCTAGCCAAGAGGAGGTCTAATTAAGTTTCTTATAGTTCTCACTTTTAATTATCATTTCTATTGTTTTTTATGTAAAAATTGTAGTATGATTCTATGCACTCTTATTATTCTTGTCTTTTGTTGTTCTACTAGTTAGTTGCACGTTATACGCCAGTTAGCTGCACGTGGCAGTGACCAACTCGAAAGCCTAAGCTCCTTTGGTCACTGCGCACATTTTACCTTTGATGATTTATGTAATTTAATGTTGTCTTTATGTTGCTTTTGTGATGTATGTAATTTCCTTGTAGTAAACTTTTGAAATGGTGCATAAATAAAAAATCTGAATCTGAAATCTCAGACTGTTAGCTTTAGTCTAGTGATCCTGTATTTCAAGGTGTTGCGGTCTCTGAATTCGTTTCAGTGCAACAAATCCTGTTACGCAATGTTCTCTAACCCAATATTTGCTTGTAAAAAGATTTCTTCAAACCTTAGACCCACGCTGTCCAAGGGGTCCCTTGCGTCCTCGTCGTCCTGGTGCACCCTGCAAAAGACGTGCATTGGTAGTCTGAGGTTACATTTCTAAACAGCGACAAATTTACGCTGTTCATGGGTGTCCAACACTAGACATTTATTTTTTGGACCACAGCGCCCAACTCTAACACATGGAGCCTGGCTTTATGAGACTTTCCAGCCGTTATCAGCGACGCTTGTAATTAAATAAATGAATCGTAGATGATAGTTATCTATCAATTTAATCAAACAATGTTTATCTTTAACATGAAATTGCAGGCTTAAATTATGGCCACCAAATATTATATGGACTGAAGACAGAAAGATAGTATTAGTACTCACCATGGCACCAATAATACCCATATCGCCTGCTGCACCAGGATCGCCAAATGGTCCCTAATGATGAGTAACAAACCTGTCAGAGGGTCTTTTTATTACAGTTGTATCTGTTAGTAATTATCTCCCACTCCTGACACCATGACGAGTCTAGTACGAGTGAGGGATTGTGGGATCGTTTGGGGGAAATATGGAACTTTTAAAAATGGCAATAGCAGTGAGCTCAGGTGGGAACAGATTTAACAAGAGCCAAGCTGTCATTTTCAAGACTCC
>NW_028145508.1:1950000-2075000 GCF_977016875.1 Pavona decussata | reverse complement strand
TTGATCGCGTATGAGATATAACGAGTTTTAAACTGTATTAGAGCACTTGAGTGAATGAACAAAAATGGTTATTCAGCCAGAAGGGCTGGAACCTGCGAACGCAAACGTATTTCCGGCTGTTGCTTCTCTCCCCGACAGCCGGAAATACGTCTGCGTTTGCAGGTTAAAGGGGCTGTGAACGGTCGTAAAACCAAAGATTGCATACTTTATGGTGCTTTCAACTCAAAATACGAATTTACGTTCGAATTCAGACTCAAAATACGGCAACTGTATTGGAATTTGACGTTTGTATGTATTTAGTAATAGCTCTCTGATAAGGTTTCATACCATAATCAGTTCACAACTTCACCAACCGCCTCGATTACAACTAGCACTTTGCCATTTTGGGGGTGGCAACAAAAACTGGTCTTATATTTATAAAGTAAGAGTTGGGGCCACTTTGTGTATGGAACTTATCACAGTTTGTGACAATAAATTCAGTCATTTTCTTCTCACCGGTACTCCTTCCTCTCCCCGGTCTCCTCTCGAGCCAGCTGAACCGAGCGGACCTTGAGGTCCTTTCAGGCCTGAGCTTCCCTGTCCCCCTGCGTCACCAGATGGACCCTACAAACACAAGGATTTACTTTACTTTGGGGAATGCAAATTTTATATTTGTTGAGGAAGGGTCTAGAATTGTTTATACAATCAACCTTGAGAGGGCAAAGACTCTCTTTACACTCATTTCTATCTTTTGCACAATTATTTTCGGATGACCAGATCTAGATTTTATCGTTCAGTATAATGATAAATTTGATGGCAACTAGTTCGCATTGATGGTGGACGGAGTAAGCAATGTAGTTAAAGTTAAATGGATTATGAGTAAATTCATCTACTAGTAAGAAAAAACATTTCCCCCGAAAGAACTCCTCATTTAGACCATATAATTAGACAGCCCCAAAAACATCTGTTGGTAGTGTGGTGTTGCTGTCTTGTCATTGCTGTTTATTAATTGTTACAGCCCTATTTGGAAGACATGAAGTGCTAAGAATTTAGTAAAAACCAGTAACTGTGTTTGGTAGGCCCACCGCGACAAAATAACAGTACCGGATTCTGTAGTAAAGGATCTAATCAGCAACAAATTGTAGAACAAATAATGCAAAAACGAGCAAAGCTGATTTTCACGATCGGGGAAATATATTGTTCCAATGTTTCGAAAAGCAACGCCTTTCTTCTTCAGGGTCAATTGGTAAAATACCATGACGAAGAAAGGCTTGCCTTTCGGAATATTTAAGAATTTAAATGTTCCTCTGTGTTCATCACAGCGGTGTTATAAAGAATGACGAATTTTACCCTGTGAACAGGTTCCCAAGTGGGCTATGGGTCCAAGAGAAAAATCGGTGTGCGAAGTGAGCCTAGCTCGGTTTGGGGCAGGCTAGACAACACTCCGTTTGTAGTTGACACTCACCTTGGGTCCAGGCTCCCCTGGTATCCCGGGATTGCCTCGTTTTCCTTCCACACCCTGCATAAAACGGTTTGTAAAGTTTTAGCATTTGGAGAGGACACGGTATAGTCTTGTGGCTTGATAGTGGCATTCGCCTAGTGTGCCCCCTCCTTCGATTTCATACGCTCCTCGCCAACTAACTGAAACAATCAGATGCGATTTTGTCACATGACTTTTTCAAAATGGCGGACACCAACCAAGTGGCCGAGTGCGAAATCGCCACATTCGCCTGTTATTCCCATATTAAGCGGCGGCACAATTCGCTTCGAATTTTCGCTCGCTATCAAATTCGCCGGGATCAGTGTGTAAAATAAGGGGTGGGGGGGCGGGTGCGGGAGAGGGGTAGTTATACTGCTGCATTTTTTTAAAATTGCTTTATGCTAAAGACACTTGGAAAAGATCCGGAAGTGTGGGTGTCCTGTGGACGCTGGTGACCTATGGATAAGAGAAATGACAGCGGATGAAAAGAAAAATGAATTGACTTGCTTTACTGGCGTTACTTATTTTTTGTAATAAAGTGGCTTTTCTTGTTCTCTCACTCACATCCATGCCGCGCCTTCCTGGTAAACCGGGAAGGCCTGGGTATCCAGCGTCTCCCTGTTCAGAGAAGATATGAAAATTTTTCTTAACAATCAGAAAATTGGAGGGGAAGTTGGATATATGCAAGAGCCTCCAATAATCCCTAGACATAATCTTTTATTATAAAATATATTCACTATTTCTATTATCCTGGGCTTACAACGAATTCACGAGGTCTTCAGTTCTACGTCATATCTAGCGACACATCTTAGTTTCCTCCAGACCGTCCTGTATTCGAATTTGCAAAGCGTTTTTCTAAGATCATTTACACACTTTTTCCCTCACCACTGTGTCAACAGTATATCATGTTACTTACCATCTCTCCCCTCACACCAATTCGACCTCTATTACCACGGAAACCTTTTATACCCTGACAAAGAAACATGAAAAATTGTTTGCTCGTTATCTTCATTGATTAGATAAGTCTGTTAAAAAAGTAAATTAACTCCTACACCGCTGAGTCATCACCATCACGTATACGGACCTGGCAGGAGTTAAAAATTAATGCTTACTCGTAATCCTGGGGGTCCAGGCTGCCCTCGTTTCCCTGGCGGACCCTAAACATAGAACGGAAAATTCAAGTTATCGTAGCCAACAGTCTATGCCATATTACTATGAGTAGGCTAAACTACAGCTTTGTGTACATTTAATTGTCTCCTACAACGATTTATTGCTGACAAGAGTTGAATCCCCATCGAACGCTACCACAGTTTCAGCACTGAAAAAAATTGGAGGTTATGGACAGTTCACTTGATTCCATCATAACAGTTGTTTGCTTAGTATCGTAAAGCGGACTCCTAGAACATTTAATAGATGATTAGACTTAATAAACTGCATTGCCAGTTGCACTTACTCATAGACGGGTTTTAGACTTGTGAGGCTGCCCTGTCACAAATTTGTTGCTAAAATACCCTGTCTTGTCTTATTGTACAAACATGGTGAATCAAGAAAAGGTCAGAGTCCCCACCGGAATCGTACCCATAACTCTCTGCGTACCGCGTGGATGTTGCAAGCACTGAGCTACGGGGAGCTGACTCGTGGCAAGCTAGATGCATACTGCTAGAATCAATAATAATGAATAAACGTCAGGCGTGACGATAAACCAGTGACAAATTGTTGTTACGCTTTCGCTTTGATCGCGTCTTTCATCCTTTCCCTTAATTTAGTGTTGTGCTATGCAATATTGCACAGGAGAAAGGGGGCTGGACGAAGGAACAAATTATGATTCTGGTTGTATATTCAATTATTTACCTTTCTAGGCTCTACCGGTTCATTGTTTGTAATTGGTCCCGTAGGAGGGCCTTTCTCGTCACCATTAGGACCAGGGACAGGGCCTTTTTCACCAGAACCCAGCTATTGTAGAAACAAAAAGTCATTCATACATCCTCAGCTCAGATCAACCTTATACTCACATCGCAAAAGGTAATAGCGGTGACCGCGAATTATCACGTCAAAAATGCGTTAAGTTGAACTCCAGTGAAATAATGTTGTCATTGAATAACACGATGTTACTTAATATACATTCTGCTTTCTGTTTTGAGAGTTTGAAACTGGGACAAAATGCAGTCAGTAAACATTGTATAACCTGCATTATTAAAGACGGGATCATTGTATAATGCAATTCCAGGGATTTGATTGGCTTAGCGGCCATGGTATATAAGCCATTATACCATGCCCAAGAAATAGCGACCATTAAATTGTCTTCTGGTTGTTCTTGCAAAGCAAAATCAGTAAGATCTAGCAACATTTCTCGAATGTTTTTAATAAATCAATTATTCCACTCACGCTTGTTGGATATGAGATGATTATAGCCAACTCGGCGCTACGCGCCTCGTTGGCGATCTATCATCTCATATCCAACGCGCGCTCGTGGAATAATTGTTAAATAACGCAGAAGTACAATCGTGAAGTTTAATCAGGGATGGATTGACTGAAATTTTATTGCGAGCTGTTTTTGACGAAGGACTTGCTGTACCTGTGCTTTATACGCTTGCATAGTATGGCGTTCTTTTGGCTCCTCCTTTCCGTTCATATTCAACGTCACGTGAGTTCATATATGGATTTAAAACATTTACAAAGAAACAGGACGCGATTCTCCAAAAACCAATCAGCCTTAATTGCCTCTATGTCCACTCTGATAGTAGGACGCAGTCGTTCCCATATTTTTACCTCTATGTCTCATCCTAACTCATTGGCGTTTATATACTTTAGCAAACTATTATTTGAAGGTTTGCTATTTTTACCAAAAATGGCATCAAGCAGTCCTTACATTGGAAGGTCCAGGAGGACCCACTCCCCCTCCACCCGGAGGTCCTGGTGGTCCCGGAGGCCCGGGAGGACCTGTATCACCGGGGTCTCCCTGCAAATGGATACAAAAGTGTGACTTAACATAGGGGGATGAGAAATTAAAGGTTGGTACTTGCGACCTGGTTAATAAAGTTCTGCAGATCAGATGAAGTACTGGACTCAGAGCTTCGCTCCTCTCTGTTGCTGATAAGAGAAGGAGGTTTAAAAGAATGTGAATGGTGTCACACGAGATAAAGCACTACGTTTGTAATTGAGTGTTATTTACTCACACTGAAACGTTCACTAGTACCAAATACATCTACTGTTTCAACTGCATATCAGTAGTTGATTACGGGGGTTTAAGTAGAATCACTGAGGCTTAAAGATTGTTGCTTCACGATTTTATACACGTGTTTGGAAAGGATATGATTGGGCCTATCTATGATGGCGTTTGTGTTGATGCAGTTCTGGGCACCTGGGGTACGTTTCTCAAAACTCCGCAAAACAATTCCGACCCGGAAACACTTTTACGTCACAATGTCCACTGATAATAAGAAATCAATTAAGAAACACATTGGGCTAACTTGCACAAAAAAAACTCCCTATCGCCAAAAAACGTGTTTGAAAAATATTTCTCAGGCCGGTCCAAGGCACCATCGGGAACCGTCTTTTGGAAATGGACCTCTGCACTCAAAATCTTCAAACGTGCAAGACTCTACCGAACGTAACTCGTAGCAATCTCACAACATTTTCAACTTTCATTACGATCAGCTTGTGAATGTCCACCACTTAATTTCCAGAAGCACGGAGGATCGCTCATTTCAGCTTAGGCAGTAGAAATTAACTGTAGTTACTTCTGGAATAATAAACGGTCAACGGAAAGTTCGTTGGCTGAAAATGAAAATGTTATCCGATAGGATTGATATGAAAATAAACATCAAAAAGTCTCAGTAATTGGTTTAAAAACAACCACAGACGTTTCAGGTATGTAACCCTTCTTCAGTGTGGAGAAAACACCACTTTAACGTTAGACCACGAGCATTCCCTTAAAACGAGAACACTACGCAAGCGAGCGGGAAAATTGTCTTCCACTGACGAGGAGGCGCGACGCGCAGAGGGAGGGGAAACGCACAAGATCCTAGTAAGTTAGTTTGTACTGCTATAAGATCTTAATAAACTTACCTTAACTTTAATTTAACTCTAGCTTTAAGAAGTATCGGATAAAACGAAATAAATTATCAAATCAAAACTTTGCTTGTGTCACATAAGAATCATGTCCCGACTGGAAAAAACGTGTTTTAACATACCGGATCCCCTGGGTCTCCCTTTTCGCCCGTCTGTCCCGATGTTCCTTCAGGTCCCTACAAGTAATGGACGATGTCGAAATTGGCGCCTTGTAGTTAATACTTGAAAATCAGATCGACTTAAACTGTATAACTGAACTGTGACTAAGACCCCGTCCACACGTTTCCGGATATTTTTGAATCCGCAACAATGTTTTCGGATTCAAAAATTTCCACTCTGGAGAGCGGATTCAAAAATTTCCGGATTTGCTTGCGAATTCGCCAGATGCGTGTGGACGATAGCCGTATCCGGAAAGAAAAAGTTGCGGATTCAAAAATATTTGGATACGTGTGGACGGGGTCTAAGACGGAATTCACGACCGTGCTCGAAAGCCGATTAATTATAACGCTAATCCACGATTATAAGTTTATCGAGGTTTTCATCTCGCTCGTTTAAAATGGGTTTAAAGGCTAATGTCAAGCTAAAGGTAAAGAAACGTCTATGTCAATACTGAAGGACAAAAATCTTTTGGAAGAATCTCCATTGATTAGTAATTAAACTCTAATCAAAGTTCACGTTAATCCAGGGTTAGCTTAATCGGGCTTCAAACAACTGGAGAGCCTTTCTTGGCCTAATGCCACTATCTGGTAAAATATCTGCAGTATTGAACAGAGGCGTAACTAAAAGAAGTTTCAACTGTAAAATCATTTTGAGTTGATTACACTAAATTGAAGCACGATTCGAACGCGCCATGGTTTGAGTGACCATACACTGCATTGCATCTATAATTACCAAGAGGTATTAATTTAGAGTACATTAAAACTTAACTATCGATTTAGTAAGCTACCACTTCACCCGTGGGTGTAATAAATGGAAATTATCATTGATTATCTCGAACTCTCACTTTCGCGAACAGTATTTTGTTAGTAAGTTACCAAGTTATATTGTTTGTTGTTGTTTTTGTTGTTTTCGTTTGTTTGTTTGTTTGTTTGTTTGTTTTTAATTCTATATAGACAGAGGGAGTGCGCCGTCCGTTATCCGGGATATTTAATTACCGGAGGGCCGGGATCACCCGGATCACCAGGTGGACCAATGACCTGGAACCAAAAAAAGAACAATATCAATCAATTGTCCATTCAAGAAACTAAGCCTTTTATCAGTAATTGCAGCTATTGTAGAAACAATTCCTGGAAACAATCTAGTTGAAAATTGATCACGTGATTTCAGTTAGATACCCTCGTAATATGGAAGACAACGTATCATATCATGTCCTCAATGACATGATGTGATACCGTATTTATTTACTTCTTGACTTCCTAATAGCGGACACTCAGGAAATCAAGTCATTTTTCTGCACTTATTTCTCTACTGTACTCTAGATCACTTACTGTCTGTGTACCTAACACAACAGTCAATATTGCACTCACCTTTTAAACCGGCAATCCCTAAGAGCATCGACGTTAAACACAGGTATGCCAATGAAATTGCAGCGTGTAGAATAATAATGAATTTAATCATTGTTGCATAGCATAAATACGTACCGTTTCCATTTTTTCAGCTGAAAAATAATGATTAATTGTAATTAATTGTTGTATCTATAAAAGACCAAGAAACTAAGAGAGTGTAAAAGTAAAGAAGGTTTGTTTGTCCAATTTCCGAGAAACGCATTGAATCTAGTCTTGTACGAAAGGCCTGGGTTTATCATAATCCTTGTCGTCAACAAACACGCCCTCTTTTGCCTTAACTGATTTATTTTAGACACGCAATTTTTATCTTGTGGTAACCGAACGAGTTGTTGACGGTTTTTAGTCGTATAGATGGATTAATGCGCATTTCCAGTTGAAGTAAGCATATCGATCTGGGCTGTTATGTTTAGATGGTTTCCTTATTTTCACAGATTGTTTGTTACCTCCTTTACATACTGTATCCGTGAGTGCCCTCAAGTGTGCTTGTAAGGCGTTGGGCGTCGTTGTCATGAACACGTTATTCTCAGCAGGAGGTGAAACCATCTTCACAAGACTGTCAACATCCGGGTCATCACCGATCGCAACCACAAATAAATCAGCAAGCTGAGCTCTAATCTGGACTGCGGCTTCCTCGGCGGCGCCTGGGTCCGAGAACTTGCCCTCTGTTATTAGAACAACTGTCTAAAAAAATATCGTTTTATTAAGGATTCCTTGAGATGTGCTCGTACATGGCATTTGCTGCCTCTTCAAATTCCTTCCTGTATCATAAAACGAGAGGTGACAAACACGAGTGAAACGAAATGACAACCCGGAAGATGGAAACCTTAAGGGATAGGAAAATTCATACTGTGGAAAAATGAAAAAAATATATTTAAATTTTTATTGCAGTAGACCTGCACCTTTTAAAAGTTCTATTTTCACTGGACCCTGATAACCTGTAGGCTGCCTTGTTTTTTTAGAGTTAGAAAACCATTTTTTATTAGGTCTGCTGAACTATGGAAGTCTTTGCCATCGGAGATTAAATCAACCAACAACGACTTCTCACTTCTTTAATTTTATCTGTCTAGACGAGAAACCCTACAGTCCTCTGTTGCGTACCCTTCTCAGTACCATTTGTAATTTGAAGACTATCTTACATTCAGGGAGTTCGTTCACAATTGGGACGAAAGCTCTGTTCCTTTCCCCTGTCACACCGCCCCCCTCCTCCACCCCAATCTCCCCCACTTACTTCTGATTTGTTTGCTATTAAATAATATATGTTTAATACAGGAGAAGGTATTTGATCTCTCTTAAAGTTGGCTAGAAATATTTTAGAATACAAGAGATTAACTCCATGTGCCGCGATAACTAATTCCACTATTGTTTCAACGGCCTCCTATGGGACAAATCACGTGTCACGTATCACCTGGTATTTTGTATTCAAGGCAACGGATAGTTTTCATATGTGGTCCACTTGAACTCAGCAAGATCAACTCGAATTTCACCTACCGCTAGCTACATTCATGGCTGCTTGATCTGAAAGGAGAGATCACCTTATTTGTCCCATTCCAGGCCCCATTGCCATCTGCATAAACGGTATCCAACACTTCAGAAAGTGCACTGCTCGGTGACACAACACTATCACTCTGGTAATCAATCTCATCGATTGCGTCCTTGATGTTCCTTTTGTTGAGAGCAGGGCCACTGAATGAGTTAAACAGCGTGTGAACAACAGGCTTGGATCCATAGCTAACAACAGCCACGTGTGTGCCGCCATCTTTGACATCGAAGGCGTCGACCAATTGCTTCGTGAAAGTTTTTACCTTTTCAAACTGTAAATTACCCATCTGAGGTGACTTCTCTATAACTATCGTCAAATCAAAGCTTTTGTCGCAGACTGAAACAGAAAGGTAATTGTGAGTTGTTAAGAGCCGAGTGGCTCGTTCTATGTTAGAAATTTAAATGAAATTGGGTGTAGAATTACCCTGACGTTCTCTTATGCCTCTGGATTTATTTGGCAAGGGACGTTAACTAATCTACATTGATGCTACGCTACCACAGTGTTATAGTCGGTGCAAGATGATTGAGTATTAAGGCCGGAAGAAGAAATCCTTTAGTGTGACCATTCAAATGAAAGCTACTGAGTGAGCGCTACTTTCCTGTGGTGCTGTTTATTATACTCCACAATGCAAGGTGGTTCTAGATTTTGAGTCTCTGGATGAAATCCTCAAGTGTGACCATTCAAATGTTTGTCGATGAAACCTAAAGTGTGACCATTCAAATGAAAGCTACTGAGCAGTATTGTCCCATTCAGATGAAAGCTATCACTCCACCGAACGGAAAAAGATGGCGGCTGTACATTTACCCATAATTCTTAGCATACGAAAACCCTAAAAACCCTCATAAAAGCACACAGAAATGTGGTTAAAACTTCACACCTACCAAACACATTGTCGTTAGTACAGGGATGAATTTCACCAAAATGTGGTTGTTAATGGGCCTGTTGGCTGTGTTAGGTTCGCAAGGTATTGTGGAAAAACTTACAGCCGCCTTTTTTTTTTCTTACGGTGGACAAGAGTAACGCTTTGTTGTGGTGACCTTCATTTTTCCAGATTTGAAAAACCTGAGATTTTTGCACTTTTAAACTTGAACACTTTTAGAAGCGAAATCGTAAACATGTGAATGATGAAATTTCAGCTAACCAATGGTTACACCATAGCTATTAAATAATAAATCTCCCTCACCATTTGGTGGGTCGACGCACTTTTGAAAACAGCTTGTCACGGGATCCAGACAGCATATAGACTGGCCAGGGCAGTTTGAGTCAGGTGAAGCCCCGCCACAAAGAACATCGTCGGGGGTGGGCTCTATCGACTGACACAGCAGTGGATCCGGCGTTACATCGACAACCGGACACTTTCCAAGCGCCCCAGGCTTTGCTAGGAAGAAATGCAACAGCTAAAGAAGGGATTTCTCAGGGTAACCCTCAGAGTCAGAAAAGGTTGGGAAAGGCATAGGGTGATGATTGCTTGTGAGAAAGTCTAATTAAATCCATTGAGTGACCACCTCGCTTCTAAAGAGAGTAATTTATATGGGATATTCTACTGTTTTTCCTTTTACATTTACTTTTAGTTTAGGAGGAGATTTTACTGAGATTGTTTTATTCACGAAAGAGCAGAACTTTGAACTTAATTCTTAAATTACTGATGAAAACAACTTCTCAAACTCATTAATAATTCATGAAGAGAAAACAAAGGAAATCTCTACCGTGAAGGAGGTTTGGAAATGTGATCTTAATTATCATAAAATTTTGTGAACTTTTGCTTCGAATTTCTCCAAGAATTATCAATGGTTTGAGAAGCTATATCAAACACTCGATAGAGTGTTTCCTCATCTTTCCAAAAACCTCGAAGTTGGTTGAAATAAAACGAGGCGCAGCCGAGTTTTTCCAACCTACTTCTCGGTGTTTGGAAATCGGAGGAAACACTCTTCCTCGTGTTTGATCTACAGGTGGTAAAGGCCCGAAGTGTCAACAGGAAAACACAGACACCGATTTAACATTGTTACCTAAAGGTTTTACTCATGCGCAACTCAAATGAAGATTCTTTTATGAAGAAAAACTTCATTTCGCTTCATGTGTTGCCTGGGAGAGCGCGAGCGGGGGACTAACGTTATTGGAAACTGTGAAGAAAGTTCACAAATTCTTCCGCAATATTGCCTCATCGTTTAAGAAAGTATATCATTAAAAACATACGAACCGCTTACCTGAACACATCTTAAAGGTCAGATCATCCAACACTAAACCACTGAGTTCACCTGCTGCGTCAGCTTTGTAAACAAAACGACCGTTGCCAGTCAGCTTTTGCAAAAAAGAGTAAGGAACATTGCGATTGGTTCCTATGGCAACGACGGTAACGTCCAAGTCTCTTAGCTCCTTCCCAGCACCCTCAACAAAATTGAAACTGGCTGTGGATTCATCCGAGGCGACCAATATAAGGTAGCGAGGGTAACCTTGTCGCATTCCTCCTTTTAGACTGAAAATATTTTCTTTGGATGCTTGTAAAGCAATGTCGACCCTCCTCTGCGAATCCTCCCGTTTCGCCATGTTGTCAATAAGATTTTCCAGGAAGAGCTGGTCTCCATATTTTCGAAAGTCTGTGAGCACAGTAGCGTTGTCACCATATTCCAGTATAGAGAAGTGAACGATGTTCTCTGAGCTGGAAATTCGTCGGATTAGTTGCTTAACTAAACGTTTGACATCGTTGAAGTCATTGCTTGTTATAGCATCGGAATTTTCTAACGCGAAAGCTACGTCCATTGGTATAAAGCAATCTGTTGGAACAAAAAGCACGAAGTTTGCCTCGATCGATCGTTGATTGATTGATTGATTGATTGATTGATTGATTGATTGATTGATTGATTGATTGATTGATTGATTGATTGATTGACTTACTGACTGACTGACTGACTGACTGACTGATTGATTGATTGATTGGTTGGTTGATTGATTGATTGATTGATTGATTGATTGATTGATTGATTGATTGATTGATTGATTGATTGATTGATTGATTGATTGATTGATTGCACGCCTCTATATGTTTTAATGCACAACAAGGACGGTTTCTGGCTTTTTCCGCCGCGAGCGAGTCAAACCACAGTGTAGTACACAAATGCACACATTGTGGGCCTCCTTCTGTTTCTGTTTCTACTTACTTCTGACTTGACCAGTGCAAATTCGTTCCTTGCAGCTATCTTGACAACACATGGGAAGTTGTCCACCTTTACAATCAGCATCAACGTCACACTCGTGTTCAGGAACTTGTGGACAGCTTGAAGAAGGCCGTGGAGGAAGAAGAGGGCACTTGCCAGTTTTACCTGCAAAAAAATAAAAATAGCTTCCATGTCGAAGCCAACTCGAATTACGTGTACTGACCCGGTTAAATAAAGGATTAATGGATTTAAAACAAGAGTAAGGATTTTAAGGGTAGACACAAAATTTCCAATATTTCTAGAAAAGGGATTAACGAAACCTTGACTTGTGCATGTTTGCAGTTTTGAGTTTGCTACTTGGCGCAAACGCTTTCGCACGCGCTTCTTCTTGCGTCACTCCAGAAAAAAAAAACAAGGTGAGGGTTTGCTCTGGAAAAGCAAGTCGTAGAAAAACTCAACAGCAAAAACCAAGTTGAAACTAAATAACACAGTTTTGCTTCCTTCTCCCAGCAATCTGTCACCCAAAAAGCTGACAATAATTTAACCCAATTACAAATGTTACACGCAATGATTACCTTTACAAACCACCTCCGCAACATCCCTACTCTTCGTGAAGAGCGCCCTGTGATCCGGAACACTATAAAAGAACTTTGACGAAGGCTGCGTTGAAGAAAGCTGGAAAAGATTCTGATCGATACCTCTTCCAACTGCTACGGTTATCAACCTCACTCCCAAACTTTTAAGCCTTTCCGCAGCAGCTAAAACCTGCTGACGACTGTCAACGGAACCTTCAGGCACAATAAGAACAAATGCCTTGGGTGAGAACTGTCGGACACCGCCAAATATGGTAAAGGTATTGTGCGAGGCTTCGTCCAAGGCAGAGACTACGTTCACGTTGGTTCCTTGTTGGGTCAACTGATTCGTCCAGTCTTTCATGATGTTCTTTGAATACAATTGATCGGTCTTCAGAGCGGTAGATGCTGTCGCACTGTATGTTACTATCCCCACATGGACTTTCATGGGACTTATATCAAACGACTCGATAATCTCGGTGATGAATGTCTTCATACTTGCAAACTGATCCGCTGGAATGTTTTGAGATGTTGGAATTCCGAACACAACGTCAACTGCTTCGGAACAGGCTGAAAAAAGTTACAACAGTACCTTTATTGTTAGAATATTTGCACATTAATGCTATAAGGTAGTTGAACTAAAACTTGAGTTGAGACGAAGCATTTTAACTGGTACGCGAAACTCGTTATTTTAACTGTTACAAAACTTGAAAAAACTATCACTGGTAGAAGATTTCGTGCGAACATCCCGAATACAACATTGCACTGCATTGCATTACGTTGTGTTGCGTTGTATTGTATTTTATACAATGAACAGTGTAAAACTCGCGTTGTGATTGGTGGAGCGGAGTTTGTGATTAGAGTATAGACGCACGATTGACGTCATCGAGTGGTGTGACCGGCGCTCGTGATCAGAGTCTAGAGTCCAGCCAGAGTGACTGGTCAACAAAGTTTTGCAAACTATTTTTGTGAGAAGCGGACAAACATAGGCAAATTTTCGCATGGAAGGAAAACTGTCTGACGAAAAATTGGATAAAGACCGTTGAGAGTGAACTCAACCAGGTTAAAAAGAAATAGAATTTTGTTGTGACGTGAAAAGGAAGGAAATATTTGCCTAAATTTGTTGCCGATAGAAATCCGGTAATGGCGAGTCAGTACTTCTTAGTTCTCACCACGTTTTGACGTCATCTGTGCGTTATCAGAATGCAGACCCACGGCAAAATGGAATCTATTTGTTAATATTGTATTGTATTGTATTGTATTGTATTGTATTGTATTGTATTGTATTGTATTGTATTGTATTGTATTGTATTGTATTGTATTGTATTGTATGGTATGGTATGGTATCGGATCGTATCGTATCGTATCGTATCGTATTGTATTGTATTGTGTTGTATTGTACTGCACTGTGCTGTACTGTACAGTACTGCACTGTACTGTACTGTACTGTACTGCACTGCACTGCACTGCACTGCACTGCACTGCACTGCACTGCACTGCACAGCACTGTACTTATTGTACCGTATTGTAGTGCATTGAATTGCATTGCACGGTACTGTATTGTATCATATCGTATCTTATTATACCCTAGCATAGCCGTTGTAGAGAGTCAACCGTCTTGGGAAGTTTTCTATGAGAATGTTTGAATAAATGGATTGACAGTCGGTACAAAGAAAAAATGCTATTGTAGAGAGGTGTAGGCTGTAAGTTGTAGTGTTTCAGTGAATGGAACGACGGTTGGCATAAAAACACTAGCTGAGACCTTAAGCGAAAACGCCAATTCAAGTATGAATTCCAAGAAGGTTTATGTACAAAATGCACCCTTAAAACTAAAAACAAAATAAAAATAAACATCTAAGTCATGTCACCCACCTAGACATTCCCGCTTGCTGAGTTCTCCAACCATATCCAAGAGCTCGTCAAAGACTTTGGCAACGTACAGATTGTTTTCCTCTGACGCTATGTTGAGTAACTGATATGGGTTGACGTCCTTTCCAATAGCTAAAACGAGCACGTCTATATCCTTGTCTTGTAAATTTTGTGCTGCGGTAAAAAGGTTTTCCTCTGATTCGTCTGGGCTGGGTTCAGGGGTTTGAGTCCCGTCTGTTAACACTAAGGCTATCTACGATAAGTAAAGGCATGTTTTACCATTAAATATGTATTTTCTCGCGTTATGGAATGCACGCTGTTGTAGTTCCTGTGTTCGGTATTCGCAGTGGGAGTTATGCACAGTTTGGTAGAGCGCGTGACTATTCGTAGTTAGGTATATTTAACAATTATTCCATGAGCGCGCGTTAGATATGAGATGGTAAATAGCCAACGAGGCGCGAAGCGCCGAGTTGGCTATAACCAATCTCATATCCAACAAGCGCGAATGGAATAATTGTTTTATTTAAGTCTCCGCGTTTGGGTATTGTTGTTGAAGTTTACCGAATTTTATTTTAAGTAAAAAATTTCTTTCAAATTAAAACGATCGGATGTTGAGGCAACTTCCGACCAAAGCGCGCGAAACCTAATGATCACATGACACGCGCAGCGCTTTGCAAACGGAGTTGAATGAAAAATCGAAAGCGAAGAAAATCGGACACAGTCGGACATCTAAAATTCAAGAAACGTTTAAATGTACGAATTATAACCTTTCTGAGACTAGCATTTAGTTCCAGCTCATCGAGAAGCGTAATAGTTGTGCACATTTGAGCAAATGTTCTGCTGTGTGGTGCCGAGCGAAGGAAGAGATCAGGGCAAGGACGGCTTTTTTCGTGCTGAACTGAATTCCTCGCGGACGATTTAAAACACTTAGGCAAGTCCAAGTGTACGAGGTACAACCTCACAGAGACAAGCATTCAGTGCAAGTTTTTAAACTTCAAGCTTATTTGAGAAGCGTAAGAGCTGTGCACATTAGTGCAAATGTTTTGCTGAGTGGTGCCGAGCGATGGAAACGCAGATTATGGCCGCCGCTCGTACGGATTTCATAGATGAACCATCTGAAGTCCTCGTAAATTCGTAAAAACATAAAGGCAGACATGAAGCTCTTCCTGAGAAATTTCTTCGATTGGCTTTAACCTCTTACCGCCAGGATTTGCAAGCCATCCTGAAATTTTTGAAGGTAACCGGTTGTTATTGTTGTTGTTATGTGATATAAAAAATCGTAAAATCTTGCAATTTTGAAGATTTTAAAGGAAACTTCAGAGATACGTACCATTAAATAGTGCCATACCGAACTTTGTGGCTTTTATTGTTGTTACATTGAGATGGCATTGTTTGGTATTTCTTTCTTTTCCTTTTTTTTTCTACATTTTTCCGAAGAAACTTTTGCTTCCCGCCGAAAAAAAAATTTAGCTTAGCGACACCTGGGGCTTTCGTTTTCCATATAAGGTCAAACTACGGTATATGCATATATGAGCTGATAACCGAGATTTAGTGAACCAATCAGAACGCTAGAAATGCAATATCCGAGGCTGAGAATTTAATAAAAGGCATTATTCGCAGTTTAAGGTCACTCGACGTCATCTCTCTTTGACTTTCCGTCAACTTTCTTTGTATTTCATATTCGAACTTGAACGACTTGTACGGTTATGTATGTAAGCCAGTGATTTCTACTGCCAACAACTTTTATGTGTATTTAAAGGGTGCCAAGGAGATGTTTGTTCATTAGAGAAGAGTTGTTTTTATTATTGTTGTGCAGCAATGCTAAGATTACTTATCATAGTCGTTATTTAGCTTTTGCAGTCTCCTGTAACACCTATATATCCTGTAACTTTACTGCCCGTGATAGCTGTCAATAAAGGAAATGCCTATTCCTGATTCTTGTCTGCGTCTGATGATATTTATAATGGTAATTGAACTGAGTGGAGTGCAATTTGGTCTGAAATCATACGCGTTTGTTCGAAATCACAAGTATGTTTTCAGACCAAAATTGCACAACACGAAGTTCAATTACCACTTTATTACACCCATTTTGAAATCTCACAGTTTTTTTGCCAATGTTAATATTTATTTATCCACTTCAGAAAAACCCGGTTTCCTTTTCACTTTGATTGGCTAAAAAAGGATGCGATTTAGAGCAAAAAATAGTGCGATTTGGAAATAAATCGCACTGTTGAGAGCCAATCAGATTGCAAGGATCACCAGTTATTTCAAAATGGGTGTAATAAAGAATGAAAATGATTTGTTCTCGTTTCATTGCAGAGTGAATAGAGAACAAATGTATGAATTCCACAGGAAGGGGCGTCCCAACCTCGTTCTCAGGGTCTTGAAAAAGAGAGACCCTGGGAACGAGATTGGGGGCGTCGACGGTATTCAAGATTGGTGTTCGGAAGTACTGAGTTTCGGAACAGGTGATGGCGATTAGTTTAGAGAGGACCTTAACATCACTTTTGTAAACACTAAGGGGTCGGTTATGAAACCTGTAGTACAAACAACGGTAATACCATTTATATTCGAAACAGCACAGTTATGTGTACTCTTTTGTTTTTAATGTTTTGCGGAAAGAGACCGGATTATTAGTAATATACATTTTGTGGAGAATGGAGGAAAACTCACAGGTTCGGTTTTCGAAAATGCGAAAGAAAGTTAAGTCACCTTGTGGTCTATATAAAGCCGCCGTTACGTTGAAACTTTTAGTTGAAACTTGTATGCCATGGCGTTGCGAAATAAGTTTCAGCAGGCGTTCACCGTGTAAGATGGTCGGATTCGTGAAACTTTTTCGAACTTCCGTTGAGAGACAAGTTTCACGAAAAGTAGAACCGCTTTCTACTTCTGCAACGGCTCGCAACGGTCGCAGTGATGAAAAAACAAGAGCTTCACCGTGTAACACCAGTTCGTGAAACTGGTCTCGTTTGCCGTTGCACACAGGTTTCAGCTAAAAGTTTCAATGTGTAACGGCCGCTTAATACTAAGATGGTGGGAACGGCAGGAGCGAACCATTCTGACCAAATGACATCGGAGATTTAAAAGCGCGTTCACGTGGATGGGGTGTAAAATAATCTTTGGAGGTTTTACTCACCTTTTTCACTCCAGGTCTCATACCACTTTCTTCCGTGAAAATTTCCTGATTGGCCAAGATTAAAGCTTTGTCGATGAATGTTTTCCCCTTCGATTGCAAAATTTCCTCGACCTTTCTCTTAACATTCACACTGTTGAGCTGCGCACCGGTAAAGTCATTGAATCTGAGGTAGACTTTGGGCTCATCACTGTACTCTAGCATAGCGAACTGGGATACCGTAGGAGAGACCTCGAAACGATCCACGATGCGCTTAACAAAGTCTTTGATGATGAGCCAGTTCTTTGGAGAGATGCTACCTGAGCCATCCAAAATGAAGGCAAAATCCACTGGAACAGGGCAGTTTGCTGAAGGGAAACAAACGCATGACTAAATGGCTAAATATCACGATATATAAGCAAGTAAAAATCAACTCTAAAATCGAACGACGTTTCGGAGCTGTCATGACATCATTGAAAGAAACTTTACAACAACAAGCTTTATTACCAAATTAAAAAATTAACAAACTTAAACTTAATTTACAACATAATATATTAAAACAAAAGAGGTAACATTTACTCAGAATAACTGAAAAGCTAATCTGGCTGAGTAAAACGTCATGTAAACGTAGAAGCAGAGGCTGTTGAAAATCCTAAAGGATACTGATTATTCCAGTGAATACAATTCAACAACTACTGGTACTTTGCTTTGGTGCTGTTTCAGTTTTGTGCTATACAAGGTGATTTCATTTTTGAGTCTGTGGATGAAATTCTAAAGTGTGACCATTGAAATGTAAGCCACTGAACAGAACTTTGCTGTGGTGCTGTTTATTACGCTGTACCAGGTGGTTCTAGCTTTCGCAACTGTGGATGAAATCCTAAAGTGTGACCATTCAAATGAAAGGTACTGAGCAGTGCTTTCCCATGACGCTGCTAATTATGCTTTAAAAGGTAGCTCCAACTTTTAACTTTGTGAATGAAATCTTTGGGTGTGACCATTTGAATCAAGCTATTGATACCCTTCTCGGTAATTTACTATGTTGTTTATGGCGGTTCTTATTTTTGCTAATCTGGGGATGAAATTCTTGAGTGTAACTGAACAATTCAAATTAACGTTGCTGAGGCTGTTCACAACACATGTGAAATGGCACATGAACCCATGTCCTTGTAATAGAGATACAACGTTCTAACCAACTGAGCTATCAAGCTATCTGAGATCTGGTCATTTGTAGGCTTCAAATTGCACCAGCAGTAAAGTAAAAGCCGTAAACATTTCTATACTAACTTCGAGCTTGTAATCCGACTTCCCAGCTTTCCCTTCCCTGCTGAATACGTTCCTGTCGCCATTCCGTTACGACGTTACGAAATACAATATTAAGTCGCTAACCGCATCCCTATTCACATCCCGTAACCCGTCCCAATTTCACTAAACCTATTTTCAACCGTTTTGTGGAGAATTGGCTCTAAAGGCTTCTTACTTTGTGGTACTGGTTCTAAGCAAAGCAGTTGACAGGCTTCGTCATCGTACGGCGAGGGACAGCACTTTCGGCCCGCAGAACATTCCTGGTCAGACAGACACTCATTATCCACGTCCAACGGACACTCAGCGCCATATTTGGTCACGTTGGGGCAAATGGTTTTCTCTGCAAGAAAAGGACATATATTTTAAGAATTATTATAAAGTTTTCAAAGCCTTGCTCCACCTGGTTCAAACCATTGCCCTTTCACATACCAGCTTTTACAGTAATGATATGCCTTTAATACACATAAAACAAAAATAACACACCTTTCTTATACCTCAAAGCCAAGCCCACCAGAAAAGAGTATCCCCCACCACATCCACCACATCATTATTCAATATTGGTACACACACATAATTGTCATTATTGCGTTGGTACAGCAGGACTATTCGCACTAATCTTTGTGCCAAGTATTTCCATAAAACAGAAAAACGTAGTAAACTTTTAATTTCTCCCAGGAATTCCAAAATCATTAATGGATAGTTTCCATAGTAATGGAAGAAACTGGGTCCATTTGTGTCCTTTGGATTTTCGAAGTGTTAACAATAGATGACACTTAACCCTTAACGGTCCCAAAGGCAAGTTAACTTTCTTTGGTTTGTTTCTTTGTTTGTCATCCCATTTTGAGCCCCATAAGTAATTAGCAGGTATTTTCTCACGACATGATCAAAAGTACAGTCCTTGATCGATTACAAGGATTTAATAACTAAACAGGTTCCAGTAGCCGTGAAATTCAGTGTTGCGTGACAAATCATACGTCACGCCACATGTGAGAGTACGAGACATCGGGAAGTCGTCTCTTCAAAAGTACGTTTCGTTTGGCAGCATTACGTTAAAATATATATTTAATAAGCTCCTTGAGTTCGATAAATCATCAACGTTTTGTTGCGATGCAGACAACACCACAAATATTCAATATGCGAAAACTACAACAAAGACGACAATTATCTCGTTGTTATAAATCTCGGTGATACAACTCGTGTTGGCATCCGTGTCTTACATTACTTAGCTACCTTAAAAAAGTATGTTACAAAAGTCCCGTTGTTACAATCGGTGATCAGGAAATTTTTGCCAGCAATCGAAAATTTCACAACCTTGTGCATGCAGGAACAACATGACAACTGTCGAACGACAAACATATCGCCGATAAACAAGGGCATTATAAAAATAGTTAAAAACGACCAGTTGAACTTGTATATAGGATCTCAAGATTAAGTTCTGCCTCATACCAAACAAAGCACGTCACATGCGTTATCGTTCGACACTACGATACAATTCGCGTGAGGTTTGAGCGAGCACACATATTTATAAACATTAAAATACTTACGGGCGTCTAATCCGTGGATTATGAGTCCTATGAGAAACCCGGCGACTACAGCTTTCAGGAGAGCCATGTTTCTAAGCTTTCTCTGGATTTTCAAGAGATGTGTTAGATCCTCGAAAAATCCATGGCTTGAAATGCTATACACAACCCGCACGCGAGTGACAAGAGCTGAAGGAAAGAAGAGAGAGGTCTTTGTAATTAGGAAACATGACACCCGCTGGTTTTCAGTCGACCCGACACATAATTGGTGATCTGCTTTCCACGTCCCGGATATTAAAATAAATCGATAACTTATTGCGGTTTGGAATAGCAAAAATTGTGGAAGTGCGCGCGCTGGAAAACTGATAAAATCACATTACAAAGTCTTGTAGATTTAAACATATCTTTTTATCGACATCCTTTGTTAAAAAGATACGTTAAACGGACTGCATCCAGCTTGACGGGGAGGAAGGGGGGTCTTTCGATCTGGACTGACTTTTACATCCTTCAATTCCTTCGCCAAGCCTTCGGCGTTGTACATGTGTATCCAAAGAAAAAAAGTTTGGCCCTTAATTCTCTGCTCCATGTGTTTGTATGGGTGTAGTGATGGATTGAACTCGCCGTAGTTGTTTTTATTTATCAGTTTTGTGTTGTCAGATGTACGTTGTTGTTGCTGTTGTTGTTCTATTGTAGCTGTTCAGTGTTGTTATTGTTGTTGCTGTAGTTCTTAATATTGCTAATCAAGAGATTCATATCTTTCTCCCGCCACTCCAGAGATCCAAGCCAACAAATTACGCTCGAGAGGAAAAGCCCAAGAACAAGCCCAAGTTTTCAAAAGACAGCTGACAATATAAATTCGGTGGCAATTCGAAGGAAATTTGGCGACATTTGTTCAGCGCCACAGGTCACGCGTTGATCGGGAAACACGAAGCGACCTGGAAGCTTGGGATTTGTAGCATTTTCTATGTGACAAAATAGGGTTTTGCTGTCCCTAGCTCTTACACTGACCGACGAGGCACTCTGATTGACACTTGGAAGTTTGCGCTATCATCGTCCCATAAAGCTCGGCATATGCATTCCGCCATGTTTGAAACTTACGTTGCACACCCCCTCCTCCCCCCCCCCCCCCCAAAAAAATAATAATAAAATAATAAAATAATCCCACAATCGCTCGCGCGGCCATTCCCGATCCAGGGCATCCCTCTTGATGGGGAGGGAAATCGGGCGCGCTCACGAAGGGAAGGGAGCTCGGGAGAGAGGGCTACCTTTCCACTCTCTTTCGCGCTCCCCTCGCTTTACACTCCCGATTCTCTCATTCTCTCCCCTTCGCTAGCACCTCCCACAAAGAAAAACAAATTCGTAGTCTGTCTAGACCCTGTGTGTAGCCACCTTCTGTGGTATGTTTCTTCTTTAGTGAACATTTGATCTCAGAGATTAGACATTTGGTTACTTCTTAAAATCCCCCTCGATCTTCTCACAGACATTCGTCAAGTTAATCCTGGATCAGCTGTACCCTTTCCCAATATTTGTGAAAGGATACAAAATCAAACAAAGCAGTTTTTTTGTTTATGCATGCATTTTTACAATCACTGACCTCCCCCAAACCCCACCCTAAAACCGTTGCCTCAACTACAGTTTTCCCTTTATAAGTGATTAGAGAGATTACGGATTACGAACAACACACGTATAACAAAAAGATAAAAAAAAGTAGAATAGTATGCAAAAACAATGACTAAGTACCGAAAGTCACTGGGTTGGGGTATTTTGCAGAACGCCGAATGCAGAATGTAAAATCAGTTACGCTCAGTCATCTGCAACATTCAGGGATAAGCAACGAATGGTTTTCTTTTAGGCCTAAGCACTTCTTTATGAGTTGTTATACAGACGGTTAGATTTAGTAGTTGTTATTGCCAACGCTTGACAATTATAGGACTTCTATGATGGTCTTAATGGGGTGGAGGCATTAATGGTTGACGGCTAATTTTTGAAAAGAAGGTCAATTGCTTTACTGAAAGTAAAAAATTAGTTAAATTAATTCACATTTTTAAGGTCTGTAGGTCTCTATTAAACCTTTCTCGATCTTGACAATCTCTAAAATACAAATTGTGGATGGCAATTTTTTTACGATTAACTTTTATTTTTACGACTAGCAGTAAAAATTTTCCATTTTTTACGCCTAACGACTAAAATTTTTGGTCATTTTACGATTGAGTATTAACCCCGTTGACTGGACCTACTTCTACGGATTCGGCCTTCGGTATTCTGCAAACTACCCGTGCCGCAGGTCATTTACTGCCTTTGCTAGTCAATTGGCGATCGAATTGAAGCAGCGGGAAATTTTCCGGTTGTTGACGTGTTAATCATGATGTCAAAGATCTTGTCACAATGAATGCATTAATTGAACTTTTTATCTTTTAGTGTGATAAACAGAGCCTCTCCATTCACTTGGGATCACGAACATCACCGTGGATCACAACTTCTGCAATGTTTGTAACTCGGTAGGTTTTTGTGAAAAATTCAGCTCTAAAATATGCCGAATACGGGGCGAATGCCATTATGGATTGTGTTCTTGGGGTTGCTGGTAGGAATTTCAGCTCAAGAAGGTCAGTGTACAAAGGTATCTCTTTCATTCTATTAAGTTGTCGATCCTTAAAGTTTTCAAATTATGCATGTAGATATACACGAAAGAATTTTTCATCAACTTTAACGAGTATAGCCACACGAACAGTATATAAACCGGGTTTCATCCACAGACGTAAAAGATGGAATGGCATCATGCGACTGAAACGGGAAATCCCCAGCGAAGAATCCTTTCTTCGTTAATTTCAAATGGGTTATAGAGGATCTAAGGAGGGCTGGTCAACGATCTAAATGGACATGATGGAATCACAGATTTCTCTTCAGTTTATAGCAGGTGGAGTAAAAAATTCGTGAAACGTTTCCCGTCTTCGAGCAAAATCTCTCTCATGTGACTTGTTAAAGCCACTGCATGGCGCTAGCTCATTCCGCCCACCAGGTCGCGGCAAGTTTATTAGGTCATATATCAGTAACATTCACAAGAGTTTTCTTTTATAGTTTGTTCAGTTTTATTTTTCTAATTTTCTCTGATAAGCAACTGTTTTTCTAACATGGCAAATGCTTTTTGGAGTGAGCGAAATTTTTATATTTTAATAATGGGGCGGAATTCGCGATACTTGAATCTGTAGATGATTTCCTAGAAATTCAAATGAGTGACTCAGTTGTAGTTTCGTTGGCTGTCCGCTCTCTCTTCTTTAGACCTTTTTGAGCATCAGACGCCGTTTGGTGATTTTTGTTCCCCCGTGTTTTCCAAAATGGTCATTAGGAGTTAAACTAAGTTAACAGCTGCTGCACGAATGTTTATCGTTCTTGAATGATTAATTGTTCGGCAACCCTCAGAGGAAGCAAGTATAACTGAATAAAGAGTTTATCGGCTTCTTCCTGCGCTATTGATTTTGCATCTTTCAAGTTAATATTCTGGTCAAAAACAAATTTTAGGCAATTTGAAACAGATATGGCACGAGCAAAAAAATTCCAAAGTATCACCAGTGTACTGTGGTGTAATGAGATGGCGGGGTCACTCTATGCCTTCGTCATTTCGCGCCAAAGGAAAGCGGAAAGCTCACCAGGGGGAGGGGTACTCCCTATGATGGACTGTATGGAGAGGCCCCTTCCCAAAGGATTACCTTTATCAGGATGGAACTTCTTCTTTGGATTGAGCGCTCGTGAACGAATAAATCAATCCAAGAAACCATACCGGTTTGGCAACAGAAGTTGGTGTAACCAGCAATGCTATGGTCATCATATGTTCGCGATGTTAACAGCCCAGTGACCAAGTGAATCTCAACTTCCACATAACATCACGGATTATGTGATTCCGCTTGAGGTAAAAAGCAGACAAAAACTATGACAAGTTTTCACCGGCCGTTTGAACACGTTCGAAGATTCCCCATATTTCATTTCAGATGTTAGGCTTAGGGTCAGGGTTAGGGTTTGGGGATCATTGGTGCCGTAAAAGACGACCAGCCTTCCGTTTCCCGTCCCAAGATTCCACCGGCTAAGACACTCTGGGCACTCTGGGAAGAGGATGGGGTTCAACGCCTGTCTGAGGCTGGTATTGTTTACCAGTTCGTTGTCCCAGGTTAGTGACAACTCGAAAAAAATTCCAAGGTTAGTTCTATCCCAAAGGAAAACTATAACAACTTAACCCATTTCTGAATTTGTGATCGTAATTTTGTTTCCAGAGCTTCTCTGCACCAAGCCAGCTGATCTGGGAATCATTCTAGACTCCTCTGATGCTACGATTACCAACTGGCCTGAGGTTTGTTTTATATTGATAATAGCAAGCTTTTCATAGTGTAAAGAGTGGCAAACCCGGCTTCTGTTAAACCTTTAAAAATGATTGAAGGGATTTGAAGGCCGCCCTTGATTTTGTATGAACGTTGGTGGCCCTTTGACGTTATGCAAGGTAAGATGAAGGTAATGTTAAACGTTAGTTTTGATTCGTACAAACTCTCCTTGGTCATGTTAGTTGGGCGTCAAAATATGCCTGAGACAGCGTCAAAATTGTTTAGTATACGTATCCAGAACCATCTGACTCTAGTAAGGTAAGGTGGAGAATTGAAATCATTTTAAAAAACAACATGTTGTCGCGGCAAAGTAACCTATTGGCCACTTGCATTGTTTTGTTTTTCATCCAAGGTTCTAGACTTTGCCAACGCTCTGGTAGAATTTTTCAACGTGAGTCCAAATGGAAGCAATGTTGGAATAATCACATACAGCACAGAGGCTAAAGTAGCACTGAACTTCAACGCCTTCCAGGGGGATAATCTCACGCCTGAAAATGTTCAAGATCTGATCGATGATCTCAAGCCAAAAGGAGGACACCGCTTCATTGACAAGGCGCTCAAACTAGCAAATGAGCAACTGTTTACTCAGGCGGCAGGCATGAGAGTCCATGACAATGATACTTTGAAGGTTTGTGCCTTGGCGTAAATGCTCTACTTTTTATGGCTCCTTGCCGTTAGTGAATATGACATGCATCTACTACGGGGGAAGATTCTCAGAATGGCCAGATTGCACTCGGCTTTGAGGCCCAGAGGATTGAAATTATAAGACAAATACAGCTTGAGTTTCTCGGCAATTTCAATGTATTTTGGCTGGGAAACAAGATAAATATGCGCCCCCCACCCCATTCTCCCCCTCCTTGAAACCATCTTTTATAGAAGAGATGCAGGCAAGCAATAACTGAATCAGTCGAGCTGTTTTCGATTGAGTGTCCAACGTAATTCGCTTTTGTTTTGGTTTTCCTTTACTGTGCTCTGTGATTGGTTAGAAAAATTCGCGCTACTTCCTCAACCAATGAGAAGCAAAACCAATCGTGCCATCTTAGTACCCGTTTTCCCGCGCTTTACGCCGGTTACATGAAGTTGTTTCGAATTTCGATTGGCTCGTTGTGTTGTTTACGTGTGTTGTGATTGGCCAGAGTAATTACTTGGTTTTGGTTTCACCACCCTCAATTGGAAACCGCTCAAAAAGTGCGCGTACCGTTTGGGTTAAGTATTGTTTCTTGTTAGTGAAATAATAGCCTATTGTCAAGAAACAATAATTACGATATATCTTAAGAAGGTCTTCGTGAATCTGGCCCCAGGGTTTATATCCTGAATTTTACTATACAGTCTCTCGTCCGCAGTTCAATTAAATGTATTTTACATATTCCACCTCCAGGTTCTAATTGTGTTAACCGCTGGTAAACAAACAACAGACCAAGGTACCTTCACGCCATTAAGGAAGGCGTCAAAACCGTTACGGGACAAAGGAATTGAGATTTACGTGGTTGGAATTGGTTTGAATAAAGAAATGGATGTCAACGAGCTGACGCAAATTGCAGGCAAACAGGAAAACGTTCTTACAACGGAACGCTTTGAAGAACTTGTGATTCTGGCAGAGGAGGTTTCAAAAGTAGCATGTGGTAAGAGATGATACAAAAAACACTTCTTATGTAACGACAATCAATCTGTTTTATTCCGCTATAAGCTTTATTTATCAAATCGACGGCAGTTTTCTACGGTCTATACTCTTATAGGCCATAAAATGTTCAAAACTCAAGTGGAACCATGAGCTGCAGGCGATTGGTTTCACTGCCAAGTTTCCAACATTTCTTGGCGTAATTTTGTGGCCTATAAAAGTATAGACCATAGAAAACTGCTGTCCATTTGTTTTTCACAATAACATTGAAAATGTACGAGCGAAATTGGCTTTATTTTCCACTGAGAAAGCGTGCGCGTCGCATCGATGTCCCTTTTATTGCCTGTACTCTTGTAGACAACAGCTACGAGCCAATCAGCGCGCGAGAATTTTGAAAGTTATTGTAAAATTGTATTTGGTTTGTTTACGTTTTGTTTGCTTTGTTCTTACAGGAATGAAGATTTTCGAAGTAAGTAAAAACATCTTAGATCAAACTGCTCTTGTATGAATTCATTTTGACTTTTTATTACTTGGGTGACGTGATTTCATGATATGGAAGACAATGCCAGATTGGAAGGCCAGTAATTCATTACCAATGGCATGTGTATTACTGGTCGATCCAAGTACTGTTGGCGGTCATTTCTGTTAACGAAATAAATACGCCAATGGTAAAGAAAAAAAATCGACCAGCTGTCTTTATGACAGTGAATAAACCTCAAAATGTAGAGAGTTGAGAAAGCTCGACAGAAGTCATACTTGGAAGATTTAACCAGTGACACAAAAAGTACGATTCTGGTAAGTAACTAATGATGCGTGTTTCCTCCTCCTCCTCCTCCTCCTCCTCCTCTTTCTTCTTCTTCTTCTTCTTCTTCTTCTTCTTCTTCTTCTTCTTCTTCTTCCCATTATCGCCGTTATCGCATCGTTAGCGTTACCGTTAATTATTATTATTGTTATTGTTGTTGGTGTTGTTGTTGTTGTTGTTATCCATTGTTGTTTTGTTTTCCGTTCTGCTGGCCAGGCGCAAGCGGGAGGTGTTAAAACGTATACAAAAAATTGTTACAGTCACAGGAATTGAGAACGATTTATTATTCTAGAAAGTGACAAAGGCATACTCGGAGAAAAAAAAAAAGCCGAGTGCTCCTATAAGGAGGCGAATGCATTACAGGCATTCTAAACGGTTACAATGAACAATTGGACATGACAGGCAAACTGTGGTTTAACCTACAAACGGCAGTATTTGGGATTGTTGTCTTACACCGCGTCAGGGATTTCGCGACCGCCTCGCAGCTCTTTACACACGGTTCGGACGAGTATTCGCCCTGGGGTAATGTTTTGCCCGATGGATTAGCATCTCATGGAGAAGAAGCGCAACTCCACAGCACCGTGTGGGGAGGCCCTTATCTTTGAACTTGCACGCAGCACCTGTGACGGTGGTGTTGTTATTGTAGTGCACTGTATAGTGCTCTACCCACTATGTCGTCATGTATCTAAGAGTGAGTGAGTTTCCGTAACAAACAGGTCCGCAGCGCGTGCACAACACCACCCACATGTACGCGAAGCGTACCTTTTTTGCCGTTGACTGTAAAAATACACGAAAAAACGGAACGACGTTTCAGTGTCTTCTTGGAACCATTATCAAGTAAAGAATGTAACAGAAAAGGTAATTTATACAGAGAGTAAAGGTGTGAAATAGTATAAATTAAATTAAGACTAAAAGTAACTGTCCGGTGTTCATTCAGACGCACCTCTCTGAATGAACTCTCACACCTCTCTGAATGAACACCGGACAGTTACTTTTAGTCTTAATTTAATTTATTTTCACACCTTTACTCTCTGTATAAATTACCTTTTCTGTTGCATTCTTTACTTGATAATGGTGCCAAGATGACACCGAAACGTCGCTCCGTTTTTCCGCTTACTTTTATAATCAACTGTATTTTTAAGTTTAAGCTTATTAGAATTTTTGCCGTTGTTGTATTATTGTTCTTATTGTTGTTGTGCTGTTTCATCTTTCTCTGACAAAAACACTGGATAAGTTGCTCAATGTGCAAATTTATTGTAATTTGCATCGTTTTAACAACAGAATACTATCAACTTCGACTAAATACCTATTTACAGTGATGCGGTCGCGTTCAAGTTGTAGATCACGCCTGAACGCAAATCAGCTTCAAGTTTGCGGCTGGAAGCTATACTCCATATGATACTATAAACTAAATGCAACTGTCTACCTGAACAGTCATTGTAATATCAACAAATTCTGAAATGTGGAGATGCATTCGCTTTAATACCAATGGAGACGACACCATCACTCGGAATATCTCCATAAAAACAAAACCTACGGCACTACCGTCGAAGGCAAAATGAATGATACAATATAAGGGTGAATGGCTGTTCTAGTGTCTGGTAACTTGCTTCAGTCATGATACAGGGGCACCCAGCAGTTCATTATGGTAGCTATCTCCTCGGAAACATGCCTCAGAAATTCAGATTTACTTCAAAAGAAATATAAGTTGTCTTGAAATTTTTCTCAAAATTTTCTGTGATTATTTACTACTATACATTATTTCAAAGAATGCAATAAAAAAGATAGGTCACCGTGCCCTCGAAAGAGTTCTTTGCATGTCTGGTGTTAACAGAAATTACATAGTTAAAGTAGAACTTAGCAAAACCTGATACATAGAATGTATGAAGCATAAGTAGCAATTAAAGATAAATTTCCTGACAGGGAAACGCAAAATGAAGCATTACTGAGCCAAAACGTTTCTTGCGTGCGTGTCTCAGTGTCATTATTTTATGCCCGCGAGTGGTGGAAAAGCTCGTATTTCTGGCGATGACTCATTTTTCTGTCGTCAATTTTTTTCTAAATATTTTTAAACTTAAAGAGGATAAATAAATGTAAATATATGAAACATATATTTTGAACTGCGGATGAAAGATCAAATAGAAGAAAGATCCTCGCAGTTACTACGCAACTTAAGCAGTTTGTACTGCTTAAGTTGCGTAGTAACTGCGAGGATCTTTCTTCTATTTGATCTTTCATCCGCAGTTCAAAATATATGTTTCATATATTTACATTTATTTCTTCATCCTTCACGGGTATACAACTCACAATGTGACCAGCTCCCAGTTGGCTTGATAGTTCAGTTGGTAGAGCACTGCACCGGCATCGCAGAGGTCATTGGTTCGAATCCCGTTCAAGCCTGAATTTTTTTCAGGCTTTCTTTTCGCTACTGCTTAAGTTGCGTAGTAACTGCAAGGATCTTTGTTCTATTTGATAAAGAGGATAATAGCTTAGTTAAAAAAACGAGATAAAAAAGATAGGTCACCCTGCTCGTTTATGAGAAAATAACTATTTATTAACTGGCTGGGCTTTGCATCAAGAAAACAGATGTTTTCAACTTGCTCGTGTGCTAAACGCGCGCTTATGCCGCGAGAGATTATGCCCAGTAGGACAGCGCAGTGCAATTCAATGGAATCACCCTAAGTTTTCTACGGCAAAATGCCACGTCAAAATTTCGTAACGATACAAAATTAATTCCAGCATTTTTGTAAAAACCAATAACAGCTCGTAAATTCGGGGGAAGAGATTCCGGTCCCTAAAACTTTTTGCAACTTAAATTTCAGGTAAAATATCCGAACAGACCAAATTGTATTAATTCACCCAAATTCCTTTACAAGTCGAAAATGATTCTGGGAATACTGGTAACAAAATATTTTAAAGGGGCACTGTAAAGGCGTTTTCCATCCTAGTCATCCGCAGCCAAACATAATCGTTAATAGTTTCTGTGCACTAGTACGGTTATTGTTAACAAAACTCAACCATTATTTTAACGATTCCATTAAAACAAATACGGGGTTTTTTTTTTGCTATTGAAAGTGACACTAAAAATAGGTGACACTGCCCCTTTAAATATTTGCTTGAATGTTCTCGTTGGGTGCCCCTGATAATTCATCTATCGGCGACACGGTTCTTTCCCCAGTTTCCTTAAGTTAGCCAGCATCTCGTCGTCAACTTCTGGCCACACATAGTCGTCACTTGTAGCTAATGCCACCAAGTTGGCCAAGCTCAACTCGTCTGAGATCCCCACGGTCTGTACGATGATGCCGGAGTCTTTCAAATCCTGGGCGGCACTTTCCGCAAGGGCTCCTTCGTCTTCATCCACGTTAGCATCAGTGATGACAATAAGGACCTTCAAAAAGATAACTACTGTCAAAATTTCAAAATTCTTAGCCCTGTTACAAACCAACTTGTCATATGGCATAGTATATTCAAGCTAAGACACCGAAAAAAACCCAACTCTTTTGGCCCCACAAACCTACATTTATGTAACTGGTTCAAAGGAGTATCTCTCCCTAAGGGATGGACCAAAAGCGGCCAGCTTGGACGCCTTTAGTCTGCCATCTTGTTTCGTTGTACTCATATATACGTGATCCGGCCACTTGAAGTTTGAGTATTGCAATTGTTGCGAAAAGAAATTTCGGAGTATTAAAATACTATCCTTCGCAACTTCCCTAACTTCTTGTGGTTGCGCTTTAGTGAGGGACGACGATGATCAAATTTCGATTTTATGCGTTTTTAGGTGATTAATTAAGAAATAGGAAAATCTAAGGTAGACGATTATGAGAGTGTACTGGTATTTTCTCAGAAGAAGGGAATTATTATAGGTCGACCTTAAACCCGGCCTTAAATATCCTAGGGAAATCCTTTCCTTCCATTCCCCCCACCCTCTCCCCCACCCAGCCAATTTTCAATTTTCAATTGAAAAATACTCCGGGCTTCACTGACGTACCTTAATAGCATCTGCCCTACCACCATTGGTTTCGTTAAACATGTCCTTTGCCAGCTGCAGTGCAGTGCTTAAACGTCCAGTCTGAGGCGGGGGATTCTTGATGATATTCCAAACATTCACTCCTTCCGTCTCCCCTCCTGTCAGTTTGTTAAACTTAAACAGTAGATCGCTGTCCTCACCAATCGTCCTTAAGGAGATGTGAATGCCGTCTCTTGAGATGGGAATTCCATGAATGACTTTGCTCAGCCTTTTCTTCACCGCATTCCAATTATTTACCTGCTTTTCAAACAGGATTCCGAGATCAACTGCAGCCTCACACCCTGCAAACAAAAGACAATTTTTGCTAAGTAAATTGTTCTAACTCAAGAATGTCAGCACAGTTCAGGCAAGGGTGGCCCTTTTAAAGACTACAAATGTTTGGAAAAGCAAGGCTTAACCAGAAACATCACTATAGTTTTCCTAGAGGTAGATATTTTGAGCCCCAGAAAGAGGGTTGCCTTTTTAGGATGATTGCCCGAGTGAGAGTCATGTGGATTTGTTCAGCTCTAAACCGTTTTCATCCAGGAGTATCAGAAGTCTGTCTTTGTAATTTTAAGTTAGAGAACAACAAACTTTATTTACCCCACAGTCTACAGAAAGCATTCACAATGTAATACACATAGAGGTACTGGTACCTGAAATAACCTTATGGTTAAAAATGCCAGGCAGCCAGTTAACAGAAAAGATATTTTATATGTTCAGATCGGGCCCACAATCAAACATAGACACATGCAAAAATATGAAGAAATAGAGTTGATATAACTACCAGTAGACTAATAACCCAGATAGTAAGCCCTTAGGAATACTCTTGTTTGGTGAAAGATCAACCTTGTTCCCAGGGTCGAGCTCCTTGGGACGGAAAGAGGAGAGACCCTGGGGACCAAGTTGGTGAAAGATTTGATTGAACCCAGAACCTGTGTGTTCAAAAAGTGGATACCTTTTTTTTTAATTTAAAGCCTTAGGGTATATTTTTTACAGCTGTTTTCTGCGGGAAGAACTTACATCTCGTGTAATGGACAGGAGCAACGCACTTGGTGTCGCAGCCCTGCTTGCAGCACTTCAAGGACTCCCCACAATCCTCATCATCAAAACATTCTGGTTCATGCTCGGCGAAAAAAAATCCTGCACTACAGCTAGCAGATGGCCTCTGATATGGGCAGTCCTCAGCGACATGCCGGCGAAATCCTATTGGATTCAATAAGAAGTACAACTCATTTGATCTTCGCACCGTCAACAATTATTCCACGAGCGCACGTTGGATATGAGACGATATACAGCTGTTTCGACAAAGGTTGACCAAAAAAGAGTAAAGGCATACGCGACAATGCCGAACGGTAGTCTGAGAAATACCCAATAAATTTCAATAAATGCTCAGGATCCATATTGCCCGCCATCTCAAGTCTTCGCTGTACGGTCGAGGCATTATGGATTCTGAGCTTTTATGAAATTTATTGGCTATTTCCCAGGCTACTTTTCGGCATTGTCGCGTACGCTTTTACGCTTGCTTTTGGACAACCTTTGTCGAAATAGCTGTATAGCTGCAATAATTCCATATCCAACGAGTGCGAGTGAAATAATTATTTTATTGAAAACAATCAAGAAATATTGCTAGATCTTGCTGATTTCGCTTTGCAAGAACAACTATAAGACAATTTAATGGTCGCTACTTCTCGGGCAGGATATAATGCCTCACATTCCATGGCCGCTAAGCCAATCAAATCCCTGGAATTGCATTTCAAATGATCCAGTTTTTAATAATTTGAATTGCTTCACGGGCTCTTGAGGAGCAAAAGAAATGAGGTTGTCTTCGGGGCTGTCTGCGCAATTCGCAAAGATTAATCTTCTCAGGCTTAACTTTTTATCTTATAGAAGCAATTGACGTTCTAATCCGATTTTGCGAAAAAAAAAACGTCATTGGCTTTTGGGGGAATAACTCTGACAAATTCTATTAAGTTTCACGAATTTATCCCTGTATTCCAAGCTCTTCTCCCACTGCACTCACATCGCCAAAAATGGTTACATCATAAGTTCTCAAAATTTGTGTACTCCGGAAAGCCGAATAGATTAGCAGCGAAATAAGGGTAATAGAAACGTCGCTTGCGCATGCGTGCAGAAGTGGGACGGATGTTTGAGACGTGAGCTCACAGAATGAGAAAAAGAAATTAAAAATCGTCGCTCGAACAAATAAAACGTTTGTTATAGCGGTGGACCGAATTTGATCTCGGTAGTTTGTCATTGGTGGATCCTTTACTAAAGGTGGTTAGCGTTAGGATCCAGATTAACCACTCTGCCTTATCTTCGCTCCTCGCTGTTTGAGCGCCTGAAAAAGTGATGTAGGTCCGATTTAAATTCCATATCAAACCTTTTTTCATATTTCGCAATAAGCTTGGCTACAAGACTGCATTGTTTGGGAACTTTTAAATGGCGTTTTTACAAAAGTATAATACGAACGTCAACGAACATTTTAAATACTTCTTTTATTAGTTTTTGACATCAAAATGAGGAAAGCTACTGAATTTTCATTCATTCACAGCCGATAAGGCATAGAATCGTATTAAACAGCTTTTTAGTTTCTGGTCCTGATATATAGCTATAAAGGTCAGTGATGAGAAATGATCCCACTAAAGTGTTGAACAAGCTGATATCTCGCCGGATACAGTCCTCTTCACATATCAAATGGAAAATGTGGATATCTTCATCACCATTAATAGTTAGTCTATAAAAACATCAGATAATATTTATTCTCGTTTTCAGGTGTAAACATGACTAAGAGACTCGTCCACAAGGCGTGTTTTCTGTCTGGCTGTTTGATAAGATCAGAGTCAACACAAATAAACTTGAATGCACTTTTGTTTCTAGTCTGAAATGTCAGCCGTCTCCTCCTCCTAACCCACAGGGGGTGTCTCTCTCCCGCGCCCCCTGTGGGTTAGGGGGAGGAGACGGCTGACATTTCAGACTAATCTAGTCTGACATTTCAGACTACTCCTAATCATTTTCCTTGTTAGTTCCAGAGCAGAACTTCGTTCTCACGTGCTATACACTCTACTCACTCATCCCTCATATAATCACATTACCATCAAAAGTTTCTAATTCCCGAATTTCCTTTTCGTTCTTCTTCTCCTGTCAACAGCTACCAATATACCGCGGTATGTTGGTAGCTGTTGACCCAGACGTTATATTCGATCTTCATGCCGGTAGGTAAAAAAGGTGTAGTCACGAAATGAAAATAACATTAACAACACTCAAGATTTCCTTCGGGTGTTTTGTAAAAAGTTCCATGAGATTTACAATGTATTTTTGCTGTTGATCTAAAAATGTGTTACTTCTGGAGAACCAATCTACTTCGACACTCTTGGTGCTGCCGTCTATCTGATAATGTAGTGGGGAAATCTCCTACTGTTGGGAATTAGTAAATTGCCTGACAACACAATGTTTTTCCCTATAAACTCGCGCTAAAATCACTCACGATAGAATTTTAAACAGATATATTTGTCTCTCACGATGTCCCTAGTTCCGGATTACAACACACTCTTCGATTTTCTAGAACAAAAGATAAAGCAAATTGTACAATGTGTTCTTTGATTGGCTAAAGTTACTATAAACGATGACAGGTTCGAGGCCTATCCCTTTCCAGTCAACTAAACAATCAATTCTATTAAAAATGTTTTGATTACGTAAACACACGATTTCCGACACCTACAACGACCTCGAACGATTTTTTAGTTTTGGCAGCGGTTTCGGAAATGACTGCGAGGGTTAATTGCAATTATATATATCCCAAGTATGTAGATTTCTTATAAAAAACATTCTGAATGAATTAAAGGCACTGAAAGACCTAAACGATCACTATTGACACCGCAATTAAATACGATTACATCACAAATCCAACTTGATCACATCAAGAGAAATAATTTCTTTCGCGGAACATCCATTACCCATATTTTTCAAAGTCGACTTTTTTTTAAACTATCATAGGTACTAAACTATAATATAGTTTTGATAAACTAATCTTATTTCAAAATGCTTGTGGCATACCGGTAAAATTAAAATGGATTGGATTTGTAAACATGGATTTGATTTGTGAAATATGGATTTCTGAAACATAGCTGATACAATTTTAGGGTGTACCTTTGTATGAATTAGAGTTGATGTTAACGTTTTTGCTATACGATTAACTATGATTTACTAAAAGAAATGACAAAGTGAGTTGTTGTAAACGCATAATTGTCCGCGTGCAGTCCACACCAAAAACATTAATTTCGATTTTATGGTTACGTAATGCTTTTGACTTTGCACCACATCAGCAAAATATGAGAATTCGAATTCATCGTCAACAAAATGCACGAAATCTTCAAGTGAAGCACGTCTTTTTTCGACACAGGATTCAAGTCAAAGCACGAATCACACCATTATGATGGCATAAGTGTCCCGACAAAATCTCAAAAACCCGTTATACGATTCAAGACCATGTTTTACAAATCTCTGTTTCACAAATCCAATCCTTGCGGTCCTTGCATTACAAATCTCTTTTGTGCAAATCCAGTCCGTACAAACAAATCAAGGACGTCCTTCATGTCGACAAGTGATGCTTAACATCTCTCGTTATATCGTATAAAATGACTTTTCTTTTTTTCTTTCTGGAACGTAAGTTCTCTGAAGAGTGAAAGGATTTGTCAAGGAGAAATTCCGATCAGAGAAATGATATTAAGAAACAAAATGATCAACGATACATACCACCCAGATCATTGGATCGGCAATGAACAGCCACGGGCAGAAAGAACGCAACCAGAGAGAACAACATGAACATTTTCATCGTCTTACTGTCAAGTGAAATTGATCTTGCTTCAGCTGAAGCTAATGGATTCTGAGGAAAGAAGAGAGGTCGTATCAGTTATTAAGTCATACCGGACCAATTAATGTCAATGATTATTGGCAATCTCTCATGTTTTGGGCATAACTAGCTGATAATAGCAAAGCTGGTGATCTGATTGGCTACTCTGGGGGGCTGTAACTTTCGATAGCATGCGAATGAAAACTTACTGAAAGCACAGAATCAATACAGGAAACATACAATATGTACGAGATAGATAAGCCCCAGGGTCGTATTTAATTTTAGGCCTCAAGAGAGTGAGGTAAGGGGGGGTGCTTATTAGGCTCAAATAGCTTTTATGGTCTAGTTAATCGCTATGAAACGTGCATACCTCAGTAAGCAAACTACTAACTGTATTTGCAGCTTGGTTAAACTGCTTAATTAGCTTTAATTGCTCGCAGTTGAGAACCTCAAATTTGCAGCCATTGTTACAAAATCGATCCGACTTTAACAAAAGAAATTGTGACTGCATGAGGCAAACTGGTGGATTCGAGGGAGAAACAAATCTTTTTAGGGACCGTTCATTTTTTATGAGCAGGGGGGGGCTGGTGGGATTTGGTTAATTGCCACTACGAAACTGTATGACCCCCCCCTAGCATGCAATTTTTTTCCACATGGCCCCCCCCCAGCAGAACTTTTTTTTTCTGATGACCCCCCCCCCTCCCGCCCAACCAGAAACAAATCATACTCCTAACTTTAACAAAACGCTTATGTACTGTTTATATCAAAGATAAACGTAATTGTTACTGTGATTTCTTTACAGTACTATTAACAAGTAACCGTTCTCTACTTAGGTAAAGATTTCTCTTGTTTAAAAAAACGTTTTATAGATAGCAACACATTTACGGCAACGACAAACCCTAAATTTCCATTTAGATTCTCAAAGAAACTATAAAAATTAATCAAGCAAATGGTTAACGTGAAATTACTCCCCTTCGAGTAGAAACAATTAATACACGTACAGATCCGACTAACAAAATACGGATCGAAGCATACCAATCAACGATTACGAGTCATATTAAACAGAAAAAAACAGCGGACGCACAGATATCAGTCGCCTAGGTAAGGGTTAGATAGGGGTGTTCGTTGAGCCCCAAATCTTGCTTACTAGGGGGGTCCGGGGGCATGCTCCCCCGGAAATTTTTGAAAATCTAGGTTCCCAGAAACCTCATTTCCTGCATTTTGAGACCCATTTTAGGCAAATCACAAATTTGTTTTACAGCAGCTTTTTGAGCTATATACATCATTCCTACGGCATAATTGTTTCAACTTAAACAAGAAAGTTCAATGTACATTCCGCGCCCTGTCGAGTTCGATCTACTGATAGTCATACACCAAGCTGGTAAACTGCGTCATTCTCGGGTGTAGGCCTTTGAACAAATTGACTATCTCGTCAAAATTGACAGGCATATCATATTTGATATGCATTAGAACCAGGGCAGACATTCTACTCTCTCGCATGGTACACCTCATGTAATTGTTCAACCTCCTCATTAAGTGCTTTTTCTTCCGCCATTACTGATCTGTAAAGGGGGTTCGTTCGAACCCCTCGAATCCCCCCTCCTACGCGCCTGGATATTAAAGTACTGCTATTAAAAATGACAGTTACAAGCTTTTCTGAAGATGGCTTACGGCTCAGATTTACCATCAACTGAAGTCACCAACAACAGTTCTATTATTAAAACTAATCTGGATGTTCACACTAGGCATACTACTGAGTCTACTGATACTCCTGGGTTCAAATAATTTACTAATCAACAGTCTTTATAAAAGTGAGTACTATTAAAAAGAACATTAAACAATCTATTGATATAGTTCAGAGTACAACCACTTTGTAGAAAACTACTCCCCCAAGGATGATTTAATAGTGAGACTGATGCGTTTTTATATTAATTTGAACTTGTACAAACATAGGTGTCTACCTCAGCTTACATTCATTATTGCTTTTCCAACAGATATGCTTCATTTCCTCAGTTGTTGTTAATATAAAATGCAGATTTCGACCTCAGTATGTAAAACAAATTAAAAGTGGTTAGGAAAATCGCATTAAATAAAATTGAAATAATATTCAATTTCTTCATCTGTTTCTGTGTTGAGCCACTTTCAATTTCCCCTACTAGCCAATTATTTCTGGTGACCCCCCCCTCTTTCACTCATTTTTTTTTGGTAGCCCCCCCCTTTAGTGCCATTTTTTTTCTCGTGGCCCCCCCCTAAATCCCACCAGCCCCCCCATGCTCATAAAAAATGAACGGTCCCTTATAAAATGTGAGCATACGTTTCTCTATCGTTCCTTTTTTAGTATCCATCACAATAACAACAACACCAACAAACGTTGGGCCGGAGTATTTGGGGGGCTGGGATGTCGCAGTGGCGAGAGCACTCGCCTCGCACGACTGAATGAGGCCCGGCGTTTACGCCATATGTCGATGGTTTTCGTCCTTGCCCAGACAGTCTTACTCTGGTTTTCCTTTCTAAACAAGAACCAACATTTCCAAATTCCAATTCGATCCCGCAACGCACGTACACCTTTGAAACGAGTTCCCAGAGAGCACTTTGTGGATCCGTGGCCGGGATAGAATAACTCGCCTTACGTTTAACATTTATGTTTACGCGTTTTTAACGAGATGCTATGCGCCTTTACGCTTCATAATAGTATCCCTTTGGGTCCAATTAGTGATCAGCATCAAATTTCTCCCAACCAAACCACTCTACTGGCGTTAGAAAGAGAACATGCGGATCAGGAGAATAAAGGAAATGATCACTTAAGATGAGGTAGATAAAGTCTTGATGTTCATACGAATTCTCTCAACTTGCTTAATGAGTGAAGTCCAAATCTAATATTTTGCGCGTGTAATGTATTTTATTTTGCCTCGCCGCGCCTACACTAGTCATAGGAAAAGGAAGAAAAATAATAACTGGCGTGTAGACAGGGAGACCAAAACAACTTAACGAATTATAGTGGACCCAATAAGAGACAAACAATATAAAAAAAATAAACAGAAACAGGTCAGTTGACGAACAGGCCAGGATGCGAGCCATGTTACACTTAACGCATATAGATTCCCATGTGCGAGGATTATCGGGCTCGAATAGATAAAGTAACGTGTTCCCACCAACGAAATGTTGCACAAAATGTCGCAGAACTACTTCAACACCATTGCAGACGGGCACCACAGCGTGTAATAGAGTGCTCAATGCTTCACTATATGAGCAGGTGTTTCTTATCAAACACCTCTCACATCATCCTGATTTAGAACCGGTTGGCATTACCACCCATTAGTCCACAGGGTTGCCCCTCCTGTAAGCCCACTGATCATGGTTTTATTTCAGGCACATATTTGATGACAACATATTTCGGCAACAACATTTATATGTATCGGTGATGCACGTCTGTTTCTTTAACATTAAAAAGATAACGGAAAGTGTGTTGTGTTTCTCAAGTCGGTCATTTCTGCTGTCTTCCACAGAATTGACAGGTTACAAAAACAGAGGCAAGACTCATTGGAATGCAATTCGCTTCTTCAGAGATGAAACTGACAACAAAACGTTTATGAAACTTCCAGAGTTTGCTTGTTAACAACGGCTATGGGTAAGGTTTTGGCAGAAGTTCAATTTTTTTGTCTCGTCGTTTCGATATCGTGACCGGATCGATCCCCAAAGTTCGGATCAATTGTTTCTAAAGTGGCCCTTGATAAAAATACCATATCGATGGCAATGGAACTAAAGCCAACGTTTCTAGAACATGTCATAAAGTGACCATGTATATTTACCCTTTCATCATCCGTTAATCGAATTAAGGTTTTAATTAAGTACTTGAATGTTATTTTTAAATAAAGTGTACGCGTGCAATAATATTAATAATGACGTCAATAATAAGTCCATGTATCTTTTCAGCCTTTTGAGAGGTGTTATCGGCATTAATTTTGTTTCATAGAATGCTGTACATCTATACTCCTACCCCTTTTTGGACTAAATGACGAAACTATAAGCAAAACTAATAAAAAAGGCTTAAGTTTGAGGGTTTTCAAGAGACAAGTTTTTTACTCTCTAATTTAGACAATTCATGAGCACAGGTTCAAGCAGGGCCAATAAGGAATGAGCGAGAAACGGTTAACCTCACGCACTCCGTGAGAAAGCAGAGGTTTCTAGAGTGATAATGTAAAACTTCCGTTGATGTTGGCTATAAAACGTGTAGCAAGTCGTGACAGTCACAAATACGATCGGTAGAAACAATAAACTTTTTTAAGTTTTTGCTTTATCTGTCTACATCTTATGTGCTTACGGCTATCCGCGATTTCAAAGAAGGAGACGAAAGAGAGATTTTGTACGACTGAATAAAAGTTTAACACTTCCTCAGTTACCAGCTGGCCTCAGTTAAAACCAAGTGCATGAAACCGGACATCCGCATGAAACCTCAAATAACGGACATCAGGAAATCGCCTTGATCGAGCACGACTTCCTTTTCTAACCGCAGACGCAGTTCAACTGGCCACCCTGATGAGTTGCAACTCAGGAAATATTTACAGGATCTTACCCTCCCCAAAAAACAGAGTGTGGAGTTTTAGGGCTGTTTTGTTTGTTTGCTTTCTTTTTCGTTTGAATTTTTTTTTCACCTCGGGCGCTATGATCTTAATTGACTCCAATGTGCAGGATCAAATGAAGCAAATAAGAGGGAAATCAAAAGCTCCCAAACGAGAATGGAGAGTGTCTAGTAACTGAATGCCGAAAAACAATGCTGCTGTTGTAAAATATAGATTTGCTTCCTACTCTGACTGAATATGAATGCAAAAAAAATACTTTTTTGTCCAAAACAGAGTTAAATTTTCGCTTTTTTAATTTTGACGACATGAAAGCGAAGGTTCCACAATGTTTTGTGATATTTAATACACTGACATTTGCCCTTGTCGAAAATTTGCATTTTATCTTGAATTCTGTTTAGCTGCTAGAACAATCAAGTGCTAATACAAGCACATTCAAATCACTGATACATGTTGGCAAAATCTCATAACTTAAGCTACAGAGCTTATCCTATCTTGCTTAAGTTATTACTGTTTTTTTTCCGAACGTTTTCAAAGTTTTTTGTGAAAAATTTATTAAATTTGCGTTCAGTCAGTACTGTATTATATTTTGAGTCAGTTGATTTACATTATAAGTCAGTATCGCATTTCGCGGCATAACTTAAAAGGTACCCTCAATTTGTTTTTTACATAACAGGCAGTGAGATGAAATACTTAGACATAATTAAATACAATTCCCTGTAGAATTACATTTACTGACCAGAACAACAACAACAACAACAACAACAAATAACCCTCGAGCTGCATTGGCAACAAAATCCTCTGACACTTCAAAATAACAAACCATTAAAGCGGCTTTTTTTTTTTCGGAGAAGATGGATTGAACAAGTTTGCTAATCAGAAAACTAGAAAATCTATAATTTTTCACAATGATTTGCAGAATCATATTAGCTGACGTGCAAACTGAACGGATTAATAAAATCTCGACGGTATAATCGTCTTCGACTGAAATAATCCAGCCATTGAGCTAAAGTCGACTAGGGTGTGGCTCAGAAATACATTTTGACGTCCGAGAAAGCTTATTAAGTTATTTTTGCCTGTCTCAAAACGGGTACTCAAACGTTGAAATAACCTCTCAACAATATAATCCTCTGACATTTTCAAAAAGAATAAATTACTAAGGTCTTATCCGCTCTTGCCTTCCTTGAGTTTTTCAAATACCAGATGATGAAATTCTGAGATAAACACGCTCGACATTACTGAGTCGGGTCATACTGAAACTTCTCAGCCTGAAAAAAGCAACAAAAATACTAAGAGTCGGTTTAGGCGGTGTTTAACAAAACCACGTTCTAAGCCATTTTCAATTTCGCCAACAATCATATCTAAACATTGTCTGCTGTTTACAGTAACAAGAAGGCTTGCATCCCAGGCTAGAAACCTATTTATTTACTAAGAATAAACCACTGATAAACAGATTTGGAGGCCCACTGATTGTCTTAAGCCGCGGCCTAAGTTAGTCTCTGTTTAAAAAACTGGCCATGAATCTTTTTCCCACTTGCGGTAACCGATAAAAAAAAATTAAAAAAATTAATTTTTTTTTCTCGTAATAGTAATCCGAACTTCTAAGGTTAACTTTCGATAATACTGATATGATAGCCTAACAAATCATTTGAGCCTCTAATACACAATGACTTTACATACTAGGTTCGACGATAGTTTACGAAACGAATTTTACCATCACAAAAAATAGTATAATTTTTTTCGCAAACTATGTGAGGGAGCACCAAATTAAAGACTTACTCGCTGAGGTACTTCATGTATGAGGGTTAGACAGACATGTCTTAACTGCATAAAAAATAATAAGAAGAGCAAAGATTACTGACATACCGGGAAAAATGCGATCTTCTTCTTGAAGTCGTAAGAGTTTACCTAGCCGTGCCCAGAACTGAGAATGAAAACCTTAAATAGCGAGTAGCTGTGTTTTTACTGGCATAGCAGGTGCTCATTAAATAAATTGAAATTGAAATTGAAAACAACTTGTGACGGCTGATTTGAGATTGCGACAAAATAATTCTTCCCATTGTGAGGTGGGTGTTTATTATGAACCTTTCTCGCTCCTTGAATTTGAACCCTTTAATCCATGGAATATTTATAAGCAAGTGGATGAAATCCTAGCTAAAGTTTTGCCATTGAAGCTACTGGTTTCTCTTGCCAATGAACAGTACTTTCTTGTGGTGCTGTTTATTATGCTGTACAAGGTGTTTCTAACTTTTGAGTCTGTGGATGAAATCCTACAGTGTGAACATTCAAACGAAAGCTGCTGAGCAGTGCTTTCCTGTGGTGCTGTTTATCATACTGTACAAGGTGGTTCTAACTTTTGAGTCTGTGGATGAAATCCTAAAGTGTGACCATTCAAATGAAAGCTACTGAGCAGTACTTTCCTGTGGTGCTGTTTATTATGCTTTACAAGGTGGTTTTAACTTTTGAGTCGGTAGATTAAGTCAAGTGTGAACATTTAAATGATAGTTACCGAGCAGTATTATTCTGTAGTGCTGCTTATCCCCTGAAATTCTCCTTGTTGTGACTGGGCGCGCAGGTTTTGTAGTGAAAGTGGAGAAAGAGTTTTAAAATCATTGGTAGTATCGCTGGGGTTTGATATTAAAACAATTGAAAGTTAAATACTTACAAAATCCAGCTGTTGTGGCAAATACTAATATTATTCAGCTTAAAGATGTCCAGACAGTGTCAGCTTTCTGAACAGTAGTTTTTCCTTTGTTTAATCGGTTTCTTTTTCAGTAATTCTCTTTCGCAACAGCAATTTCTTTTAAACCCTTAAAATTATCTAGCAATGTAAGCCCGGCAGTTTGGCATTAGAATATTCAATAATTACTTTAAAGAGGTGTTGGAGTGGCCTAATGGAAATTTTTTTTTTCGCACCAATGTATTCAGTGATGTATTTGCAAGGTGATCGAAAATTAAAAGACAGCAATGATTCAGCCTTCAAGTCTCTCAAATCATAAAGAAAGTGCAAATGAAGGTGATTCAAAATTCATAATAGTGGGAAATATCCTTTGCAATAAATTATCCCAATAATCGACCCATTCACAACCAACAAGATCTGACTTTACACTGACACTGACTGAGTTGTAAATAGCCCTTTCATGTCAATCAGAGTATAGATTCAAAACTTCTCTATGATTCCAAATCCTCTACAAAATCCACTGATTATGCAGGGCAGGAAATGGCTAGGAGATTGCCACTGCCTCCCTCTTTTCACTGACTAAATAACATGTTTTGCTGACATCTTTACATTTGAGAGTAATAATAATAATGATAAATCTTTAATGAGGAAGCCTACATCGGTCAAAGTGGTTTAAAGAAGGGTGCTCTGATTGTTTAAAAGACCTAAACTAAATAAGAATAAGACCTACACCAAAATTAAACTAACTATCAAAACATAAGAAAAAATAAGTAAATAGTCAAGAGTGCCTATTTGATATCACTGTCTGTTTTTTTTTTTTTGATATTCATTTACGTCGTCTGTCGGTTGCTGAAAAGTTTCATGTCGGCAACTTTCGAGGGACCTCGAGTCGCTTGTCGGCTCCTTTTGCGGGTCTCGTGAATTGTACGGAACTAAAACGCAACTTGTTAATTAAACTAAGGAGTACTTTAAATATGTTAATAGCAAAAAAAAAAAAAAAGAAAGAAAGATGATTCGACGCGAGCTTTTAATCAATGAACTATATTTCTTATAAGGGCCAGTGATAGTATTCCACCGTAATTTTCTATTGCTTAGAATTTACCTTTTAAGTCATTATTCCGATGTTAATGATGTAAACTTATCTTGGTGTAAAATTAATAAAAATAGTTGTAAAAAGAAGTAATTTTCTATCGCTGAACTTGTGGTTTCAAGATTTTACCATTCCATTCCAAGTCGGTATTCAAGAATATGAGGCTAGGAATTTATCACTGAATTACTAGCTAATTCATTTTGTCCGGCTAAATGAATAAATAAATAAATCACTTTATTTTAAGTGTCAATGTATTTAGCGCAGAGCACTAATTGGAGACACTTTCCAGATTGAATTCAGTTGGATTGAACTAGTTTTACTCTAACACGACTGAATTAAAAGTTCGACCCAGCAATAGTCAAGCTTAATTCAATTCAGTTCAACAAGACGAAAACACGACTTTTGAACCGAGCCGGTCCTAATTAAGAATTGGTTCATGCTTAGCGTGCGTATATCGAGTTATGGATGCACGCGGGAAGTTTGGAGAGCACGGCGAGAGAAGCGTAAGAGTTGCTCGAAGCGTAGCCGAGAGCAACTCTAGCTTCTTGAGTGCTCTCCAAACTTTCCAAGTGCATCCATAACTCGATATACGCACAGCTAAAAGCATGAACCAATTCTTTTATAACATAGTGAAAATAAAGTAAACGATTCCTGGAAAACAGGTTTTGTTCCTGATTAATTACAAAATTCTCTAAAAAAAAAAAAAAAGGTGAAAGTGGTTTCTCATATCAGTTTAATCTTAACGTTTCATTAACTTCATATAAATATACATTTTTTATGGTGTTGTCTCTCTGTAAAAAGTTTTTTTGTAACATAGCGCGCGCATGCTTCCTTCACCTGACTTGCACACGTCATCGAATGGACGCACGGCCGTGCGTATGTTGAGAAATGTACCATGATGACGCCAATAGGAATTATATTAGGATGCGCGCGCGCTATGTTATAATTGACAATCTCTACATCTGACAAATACATATATGTTATTTTCCGTATGGGAAAAAACTGTGCCCGAGGTATTTCGTACTCAGGACCAAGGGCACAGTTTTTTTCCAAACGGACCGACCTAGACCGGTAAATAACTTATTTATAGTTTCCCATCTCTTGACTCGAGTGCTGTGCAATGCTGATAGTGCGACTAGACAACGTAAAAATAATTTGTTATTTAAAGAGATGAAGTCTTAGTGCGGACTTAAAAGAGTTTTCGCAATATGAATGTCCGACATTCATGGCATAAGGGCCTCCTGCCTGAAGTGTTCGACAACATGTTTCAATATGCTAGTAATACACATGGCTACAACACAAGATATGCAGCTAAGCATAATCTTTAAAGGCCGAACGTAAGAACTACTGTAGGTAAACAATTAATCTCCTTCATGACAACCGATATTTGGAAAGACCTTCCAACTCCTTTACAAAAACTCATACAAAGTGTGTCTGCTTTTCCGAAACAAATTATACCTTATTTACTGTCAGAACAACAAATGAACTAATTTTTCTTTTATGCTGACCTCGTAACATACGTTAACTTTTTACAATTAATAAGTTCTTCCTTCCTTTTGCTTTTTCATTTTTTTTTCTTTTTTGCCTGCTATCTAGAACCTAAATTAGCCAGGGAGCTAACAAGATAACCAAATGGTTCATTTAGCTTCCTTGCTTTGCACATTATTCTAACTAATAATTAATTTAATTTATATAACACCACTAAAAGATTGTAAGAATCAACATGTAAATTGAAAAAAAAAGCACAAATAAAGATTATTATTAAAGATTATTATTAAATTATTAGATGGTAGTGCACTGCAATCCTTAATTGTCCCCGGCTGTGGGAAGTAGTTGTAGTACGTGATATGCTTCTCCTGATGTAGGTGCTGTCTTGAGCCCTTGTTGCTCGTTCTACTGGCAGATTCTGTATCATTGATTTGGTGTTTATACTTGTAAACGAGATTTGCTACCTCAGATAATTAGATAATTTCTTTAACTCAACTCAATTTTACAGAGGATACAGATTAGAAATAAACATATACAAATAAACATTATAAATAAAGAATACAGATCGTAACATCTACAGGTCCTACAAATTAAGGGAGTGAGTTGGGATCATCCAAATAACAGAGGCTAATCTGGTGGATGGACCCAATAGACCTTTATCACTCGGCGGCCATGTTGAGTCTCAGGAGAATAAAAAGCTTTGTTTCTGCACGGCTACTGGCTCGCACTGAATTCGCGTGTGGGCGAGGCTTGCCGTGCAAAAACAAAGCTTTTTATTCTCCTGAGAGTCAACATGACCGCCGAGTGAGAAAGGTCTACGGACTACAATATCACACCCAGCATTAGCAAGAAGGTCTTTATGGTAAAAGGGTATTTCTTCGTGCGCTAGGCTTGATATATACGGTAACCTTAAGTACTTAGTGGAGTCAACTTGTTTAATATATAAAACATCAATTTTAGACCAAAATATGTAATTTTCTGGTATTCATTTCCAGGCCTGGCCTCTAATATTCGTACCTATTTCCAGATCTGGTTTGATGGTCCTTCCAAATACAGTTTCTAGAATCCATACCTGTTTTCAGACTTTCAGACCAAAATGGTTAACATCTTTACCCTATTCCAGACCAAAACGACTCAACAACCATACTCTTTGGCGCCGCACACACCTATATAGCTTATAAAAGGGAGTACCCCCCCCCCCCCCTGCCCCGGGAACCGTTCAACCATTGAAATGAAGATTTTGAACACAACTTGCAAGTGACGCTGTTCCATATTGGAATCTGCCCACGTGAAATTTACAGAAATTTATTTTCATTTTGTCCACGATACTACCCGGAACCATTGTTTGATGCAATTGAAAGCAATTAGTAGAAATGATTGTTTGATAACGAATCAGATATTTCGCGGGAAAAGACTTATTGTCCGAGCGAAAGTGTCGCACTGACCCAAACTCAAGAAAGTCACCTTAGCCAATCAAAAATAACTTGTGCCGCGGAAGAAACCACATGGTCCAAGGTTGGGGGGGGGGGGGGGGGGAAAGGGGTGGGGGTCGGGGGTTGGTGATTTCAGGTAAATTAGAAACAGAATGCGCAAGAGCTAATTCGCTGCCGACTTTTTCGGGCTTAACGTAGCCTGCGTGGCTAGCGGTATTGTCCGCTTGCGAATATTTTGGCGGCGGAGCTGCAATGACTGTAAGCAGCGGCAGAATACCAATCGCCTTTCCCCATTCCCCTCGCGGCTTGTTCGCCCAACATTCCGGCAGTTACCCAGGTCAGGGGATACCTTGTGGGCCGTCCGACTTTTCATGGACCCGTTTAAGTCTAATAGGGGTTTGGCAACTTCAGCTCATTCATAGCTTCCCGTCAGTAAGGGTATGATACCATATTTCACAAATAGTTGACAATTTTAGAAAAGACAACATTTTGACTTAAGAAGACATGTTTCAACAGCTTCAGTTGAAATTAACACAAAGTACATGTAAAATGTCTTTTCTTAAAATTATAACGTCTGCTGCTATCCAGACCTCCCAGTTAACAATTAAAATTTAAAGAATTTCAAGTAGCGTTTTCCTTGCGTTTGCCCTCCTGTATTCGTAAGATAAGAAGCCGATTTCTTCGGTTCGATTGACCATAGATTCTGGAGTAGACAATTGGCAGAATTGGATTCGATATAGCGGAGAGATTAAAATACAAAAACAGCACAGCGCCTTCAGATAAATAAGGCGTTGGAACGTGAAAAACACCCATGTTTCGACATTACTGTCATCTTCAAGGTACAAAAAACTCCATGTGCGACCACCTCTGGAGTTGCTCGTACCCAGCGATTCAAACACAATTCAGACAACAGAATCTAGAAACGATTAAAAATCTAAATGTTTATTTTTAAAACTACTTAGGTATATAGTAAACATTAGACATAAAATAACAGCATGCGTGCGCTTTTCCTCTTAATCCATCTGTTTCTTAAATCTATCAGCACAAATTAAAATATAAATGTTACTAAAATAAATGCACCCTCGAAATGATAGGCAGAATCACTTGTAGTTTAACTCCATAACACTTGAGAACTGCTTTATTCAGAAGCATATTACATATTCAAGCACTATCTTGCCAATATATTTGGCAGAAAACTTAGACAATGTACAGTAAAGGTGCAGTTCTGTTGGCGAGCGCTGTTCAACTAATACGCAAAGCATACTGGACCCAACTCAACAGTGAGTTGTGAGTCCACGTGACTTTGTGGTGCCCAGTCTACTATCGGCAGGCTGTTTTGCTGTTTGGTAGAGACTTCAATGACCATTTTTTTATTTCCATCTTGTGTGGTCTGCAAGAGAAAAAATCAAGAAACAGATTAGGGCGAGGATACAGTAAAGCTTGAAGTGTGAAGGTAACTTCAAATGCAGATGTTTATCTGTGTCATAACATATTTCTCGAGACAGGATATTACAGGAATTATGACACTGCAACGATACAGCTGTTCATTAGAATGGTCTTGAAGAAATTGCAGTTTGTTCCAGAAAAGCCACTGATGAATCAGGCCTTAAATTAAGGCCACATATATGGTTGATCTCGAAATCCTTGATGTGAAAATTACCCTAGTTTATTGACGGTATAAAGCTATGAATTTTTCTTTACATTGCAGCATTAAGTATTTCAAGAATAACAATTGTTCCCCAAGTATTTTGAATCTTTTTTTTTTTCTGTTAATGCGTCTTTTTCGGAGAGATTTCCAGAGAAATGTTCAACATTCCATTCACACGGCGGACATTGCAAAGAGAAATTCGAATATTCATTTCATTCTCGGAAATACTGGTCACGCGTGACGTGAATGGACTGTAAAGGACTTCCAATGTACACTGATCATGGGCTGATGCAAGAATGTGGCGTGCGCATGTGTGTGTGTGTGGGGGGGGGGGGAAGGAGGGGGATTTCTCCGCCCCGCCCTCCCCCCTCTCGCTGTGCCTACGTACCTCCGTGACATCAAGGTTGATCTTGTCAAGGTTGTTTACCACCACTTCATTGTCTCCTTTAAGATCCACCATGCAGCCAGCCTGTTCTTTGCTCGAGTCCGTGCAGCTGTAGTTCATTTCTTGGAAAGCGCTCTTGCTCAAGAGACGTAGGAATTTCATTTGCATAGAGTTCAGCTTGTATTCGATCTGAAAAAGAAGCAACCAGTTACATGTAAAGGAACCCTATGTGCAGGGTCGTGTTTCAGAACAGAACGCCATGGTAGAGATTAGACGTCAACCATGAACTCAAAACAACAGGGCACACATGTTAAATCTAAAATAAATAACATTTCAAAGCGTTACCGGTTCGTCTTCGTTTGTCCATTTTCCAGGTCCGGTTTCATTGGCTCCAACGACAACCTGTAAAGTAAACAGTAGCATTAGGGTAAATACTTTTACCACTGGCCAAGAGCGGTTTTCATATTGACTATCGAAATAATTTCGTGGTTGCTTCAGGTTTGCTTTACTACGCTCTGTGATTGGTTAAGAAAAACTCGCGTCACTTTGTCAACCCATGTGAAGACTCTTGACTCGCTCGTACGCCTTTTCACGCGCTTGACGCCGGTTACACGCATTTGCTTCGAATTCCGATTGGCTCATTTCACTGTTTTCGCCTGTTGTGATTGGTCAGAGTAATTACATTGGTTTTGGCCTTACGACACTCGATTGAAAACCGCTATAAAACAAAGGCAAACTCTCTAATCACAACAGTTTACTGACGGTTTGCTAATACTTTTGTTCTAACCTTGGTCTTCTTGGGGTTTACGCAGGTTGCGTTCTTCTCAAAGTCACAATAAACTTTAACTGCATCACTGCTGCAACCTTCGTTTGGATCAATCGTGTACTCACCTAATAAACGGAGAATTAGAAGAAATGTGTCAAGTATCGTATAATTCTGATAAGAATAACCACCCCCTACGCCCTCCACCACCTTCTCTTACTTACTTGCTTACTTACACATCCTTATAAGCCAACAATTGTAAGTGCCTACGGCTTAAGACGAAACAGCAAACAGTCAAAAACGGACAGGCCAAAAAACATATTTGTATCGACGAAATCGTTAACATTATGGTTCCGGCAGTTTTGTTAACAATAACCCTACTAATACACAGAGACTTATGTTAGTTATCTTTGGCCGCGGATGGTCAAGATTGAAATGAAATGCAACTTCAAAAAATTGACCAATTTTTTTTCAAGTTTTTTCCAGTGTATTTTGTAGAAATTGATAAAACAACTGGTTATAGTTTGTTCTTCCCAGGAGAAACCACTTAATATTTTCTTCTCGGAGCTCTACGAGCAATTTGATGTTAGCAAAAAGGTACCTTCTCAAATATATGAGCCGTTTCGGCAAAAACACAGAAATATCCGTAACAGTGCCCCTTCAATGACTAAATAAATAAATAATTTACCTGGCACCTATTTACACGATTTACATGAAGTTCACTATCCCAACGATTTTTGTTACAGACTATTCAAGGAAAGGGTTTACTACTCAGGCACCTTCCGGCTGTGAGAAAACTGGTACGAGTAAAGGATTGTGGGATCGTTTGGGTAGACGGACTGTCGAGTAGGCCAGTTCCGAGTTGCTTTGAACCTCATTATGAAAGCGAGGGTAAGCGCAAAGTTTTTATTATGAAAATTAGTTTTCAATCATATGCAAAAAAAAATAATTTTCATATGAAAAGCTTTTGCACTTAGCCTCGCTTTCATAATGAGGTTCACAGCAACTTGGAAATGGCCTATAGAGTGTTTTCACATGACGTCACGGCGGCCATGTTGGTGTCCCAGTACCAAAAAAATGGCGCCCATGTTGGTGTCCCAAACTTAACCTCTGGGAATTAAACTCTATTTTTATGTAAATACTTTCTTTTGTTTCAGTAAACCAATATGGCCGATATTCACGTGAATGAAAACACTCTATAAGTACATTTTTTGGCAAATAGTTTTCATCTAAAAAGTATTTCCTATACAACTGACTACCAAGAACTGCACTTTTTCATCGGCACAATTTCCATCCGTCTTTCCAAACGATCCCATAATCCCTCACTCGTACCAGTCTCCCCGTAGCTTCTGGAGTGGGAATCTGGCGCCACACGCACCCTACTCCCAGGCCGTGACGCGTTGCACAAGTTTCCTTTCTCTATCTCTTCAAATTAGACATCGATAAACCTCAGACCAGGAAGACAGGATACAAACCGCTCTGGAAATCCGGATGTTCCAGTTGAATATCCCTACAGGACCTGGCAGGATGCTCCAAGTTGCCGTTCTGAGCTCTGTAACTTTCAATTTTGTTATCCACAAGGCTCGTCAGGAAGTCGATCTGATATTGCTGAATACACAAAGAAGACCCCACACTCAGCTAAAATTATTTAATATTTTATTAACTTGAATAGCAAATTAAAATCGCACGACCTTTGGGTACAATTCATGATTAACAGGTACTCGTGATGTTTTGAAAGTTTCCAAAATTTCGAGAACTTACAAAACAACACTCGTACCTACTGATCACGAATTGTACTCGAGGTGCTCGCAATTTCCTATACGAATGGGTTAAATTTGAACAGATTTGTCCTAATAAAAGTTAACGGGCTTCCAACCGACCGTGGTACGGGACGTGTCCATATTTGAATACAATGACGACAACAATGACGTACTAATGACGACAGCAGGCCATTGTCATGACTGCGTCATTTGACTACAACGACCCGAATTCATTTCGTTTTCCTTTTCAATTTGAAATTTTGTAACCCCAGTGGAGAGCAAAGAACAATAGCTCGAATTAACCCGAGAAAACAAAAAACTGAAGGATTCTGGTAGTTGTAGTAAAATGACGGCATCGTGAAAATGTCCTACTGTACCAATAAGTAGCAGCCTTTGAACAATCTCTCTTTTTCCTTAGACTGCAAAATAACTAAATAGTTAATAAAATGCTGACAACATTAGGCAACCAAAATAAAAGACAATACCGCGATAAAGTGGGTCTCCGCTTCATTCTGCTTCGTTTGTTGAGAACGCTAAAGAAATGAAACCAAATGTAAAGAAAATCAAAGATGGCCGCAACAGAGAAAAATAGGTACGCATTGCGTGCATGTGCTTAGTGCTGTGCACACGCTGCGTACCTGTTTGTTTACGGACACTCACTCACTCACTCACTCACTCTTACATGCCTGATAATACAGTCGGACCTCTATTAAGCGGCCACCCTCCCTTAAGCGGCCACTTTTTAAGGTCCCGAATTATTTTCTTGTCAGTAAAGTGCTGTATTCGATACCTCTATTCAACGGCCAACCTCTATTAAGCGGCCAGTTTTCAAAGTCCCCAGGGTGGCCGCTTAATAGAGGTCCGACTGTATTGTGGTCAGAGCGCTACAACAAATGTCAAGAATAAACAGACGGCTTCGTAACCCACGCTGCTCTATACTGTGACGATCTCAGTTTCACGGTAAGATTGGTAGACGACGTTTTACCTTGCTGGAGTACAACCTACGCGCCTCGTCAGGAGGAGGTCCTTTGTCGGCGGATCCCATTTCAGCAAGCTACGAAGAATACAAAAGTGTACAGGAATGAGAAATAATGAAATAAAAATGAAAAAAAAAAAAAAAATAGATTGGAATTCACCCCAGGGACTGGTTGTCTAAGGAAGGGATTTTGGGCTGTCTCGGGGTACTTTCCATTATGCCAAAAAATCCGGGAAATTCGAATGGAAAGGTTCAGTCCGACCGGAAAATTTCCGGAAGAAAAGGACTAGCTTTGAAGGAGGTCCACTTTGACCGATCCGGATCGGACCAGCCACAGAAATTTGCCGTTCCATTTTGACAAACTGGTTCGTTGCCCTACTTCTCTTCAGTAGAGTTTCACTTTTGTGGGAGATTGGGGAAAGGAATAGAAAATGATAAGAGCCATTCTTCTTGGTTGGCCCGGTTTGATCGCAAAATGTCATTCCATTTTACAACAGTTAATCAGCGCAGTCTTGATCTAAGTAACATCTTAGATGAAGTAGTAGCTTCTACCTTTGCAATTTGTAATTACGGTTTTTCAAATTACAAGATTTTAGAATTTTGAAAATTAAGAATATAGTTTTAGTAGTTGGTGTGTTAGTGAGTTATCATTAATTCGTTTTGTATTTTAGATTGTATTTTAGAATGTTAGGTGTCCCATATTAGCAGTGGGAATCTCCTCTTCTAGATTGTTGCTTGACACGTTAATAAAGTCATCATCATCATCATTATTATTATCATTATTGTTACAGCGTTTATCGTGTGAAAACCCGTAAACAAGATAACTTACCGCATCCATTAGATATTGTCCCGGTGGGCCCTGAGAATTAGACGAAGAACTAAGTTAGCGAGAAGAAAATGAAACTCGAATAGAAGCTGCTTTTGGACAGCACTTTCCTGTGGCCTTGTTTATTACGCAGTTCTGTTTTGTTGTTTATCATGGTTCTGAGTTTTGAGTCTGTGGATGAAATTACGAGGCGTGACCAATAAGGATTTTTCTGTGGTCCTGTCTAATATGCGCAGTAAGATGGGTTATACTAGCCTTTGAGTCTGAAAATGAAATCCTAAAATGTGACCATTCAAATGAAAGCTACTGAGCAGTACTTTCCTGTGGTGCTGTTGATTATGCTGTACAAGTTGGTTCTAACTTTGAGTCTGTGGATGAAATCCTAAAGTGTGACTATTCAAATGAAAGCTACTGAGCAGTACTCGCATTTTTATTTCGAAAAATGCGCTAGAACAGACTACGAGTTGTTCCTTTGGAGAATTGCGTTGATTTCTTTCCTCTCGTTGTTCTAGAATTATTTTGTAGCTGTAAAGTGAAGGTCTTATTTCTCCATTTTTTTAACAAAGGAGGTCAAAAGCCCCATGACAGTTCCCCTTAAAGAGGTTAAACAGGTTAAATCCATGATGCAACAACACACTGCTCTAAGGTAGCTGTCCTACCTGAGGACCTGGCACTCCCGCAGGACCTGGGTCACCCTAGAATTGAAACAAAAGTGAATGATTAACGTACAACTTATCGCTTTTGATGAACTGTAGGTAAAACGTGGACGACAAATTCTCTACAGAAGTTTATGTTTAACAATGTTGTCAGTTCTCATTTGCAGTTAAATCTTTGGTGCGAGGTTCCTCATGGAAGATGGCCGACTCTAAAATTACGACCATGTTCGAATGAGGGAGGGATGCCATAAAGGTTTTTGATGAAGGTGGTTTCATCCCGTCCCGTCCCGAAGGGTCATTCTGTAGAGTCTAAAAGCCCGGCCAGCTGCAAACGCTCTCTCTTACGACGATGGATAGCTACAAAGACTCTAAATACAGCCGAATGTTTGGTTTTATCAACAGATTTGATATGGTAATTTGACCATGGTAAAGAGATTTGAGTGCTGATCTATTGAGCGTTAGCCTGTAGTGAGTGCGATTGCACTAACGCTGGAAACGTCAGTACTCGAATCTCTTTGCAGTGGCCAAAATCTTACAATTTACTGCAGCAATGAGTGATGAATGGTGATGAAAGAATACTTACAACTTCTCCATCGTTACCCTAAAGCAAGAAAGAAAAGGAAAGCATTTTGTTAGGAAAGTTACAAAACAGACTGTAAAGAAAGAACAACACAAAACAACAACTACAACAACAACAAAATTAAAAAGGATGCTGTTGCTGACACAAGCTCTCAAGTCCTCCAAGTATAACTTGCCCCGACGCACCTGCATGACTGATGAGGGAAGATTTCAAACAGAATCCTCGGTGTGAAAACAGAGCTCCGAGCCTGAACATTTCTCCAGAAACAATGGATGGACGGATTGGTAAAACATAACAAAAGGGGAAAAAGACACGAAATTACTTTAAACCTACCGGTCTTCCACGCTCGCCCTGGAAAAGAAAAGAAATCCATAATAAATACATAAAATAAAATCTCAGATCAAATAAAGTCAACCGTTATCCTCAATTATTCTCAAGAAGTGCGTTTTCCAACTAAAAAAATGTAACAGCTCAACGTTCATCAAAAGCGTGTCCTTCTATCTTGACGCAGGTTTAAGGTAAACTTATCAATGCTTATTGGACAGTTAATCAAATTAATCTTTAAGGTAAAGACTTTGGGGAGAAGCTTCCATTACCCCAAGAACCAGAAATAACCGAGGAGCTTAAATTCTAAATTTACAGCACTAGACGAATTGCAAAACAGCCCCTACAGAGAAAGCTGCGTACAACAGTTGATTACACGCGCAGATATTTGTTGAGCAGGTGAAATTTTCTCGGAAAAATTCAGAACATTTCTTGCTTCTTTGGCGTAAATCTTGCCTCTGCAACAAATGAGTGCACGGGAATGAAAAAAAAAAAAAAAAAAAAAAAACTTGTGTGGTATGCATGCTATTTAAATTATTACTAAATATTCAAACCTGGCTTCCTGTGTCGCCTTGACGTCCTGTTGCTCCCTAAGCAAAATAAAAAAATGACTGTTAAATACCATAGCACTTCCTTAACCTTTCAGACGATTTTTTTCTTCGGCAAAGTACTGAAAATCGAGAAACTCGGTCAATAAAACACGAGAGAATGACGGTAATGCTGATTGCAACGTTTTCCAATGGTTTTACAGATACAGTAGCGTGATCAAACACGCCTCACCCGTCCCTTACTGGGGCTCAATTTGACTCTAGTTCCCAGTGTAGATAGCTCAATGTGGTCTCTCGCGTGACTCACGAACTCCATATCGGCAATTTTGAAGAGCTTTGGTGATTTTATGGAGCTGTTTATTCTCACGAATGGTGAGGTATGTGCGACTGTTTTTTTTTTTTTGTTGTTAGGAAAACATTTGTATGTTATGCTTTTCTGATGGCGTGTCAGAGTGGGATTTACATGCGAGCATTAGAGGTAGTTTGCAAACAAGCCGTTTGTCGAAACTTCATTACGTCAAATATTCTCCAACCGTGCCAATGAAAGTATACACGAAAATATTGCTAATTATGATTTGCTCTCTCAGAGAAAATCACTTGATACCTCCGTCTTGGTGTTCTGGGGCATTTTTTTTTTTACGAGTAAAGACAAAGCTTTGACCCAAAAGCGTAAACATACTCAACATCACCAAAGACCCATATCGACAACTAAAACACTGGTGAATTGTTACCTCGGCTCCAGGATTTCCCTGATCTCCTGGTGCTCCAGAAGGTCCTTTGCCACCCTAACAAGACAAACACAATATTGTAGGCCCGCACTAAACAAACGTACAAAGTAAATGTTTCATCCACGACCAGGCTTTTTTACTGTACCGAGTGACTCACGCAACGGTATTCCATGGACTGAGCTAGGCTGAAGGTTCAAATGTCTACAACCTCAAACAACTTAGTCTTGGAAACTTTGTCAAAACCTTTCTTTCATATTTGTGATATTTAATTTGCGTGCTGTTTTACTTTTTAAACTTTCCTTTAAATAACTAAGAGACTAAGAATCACTCTTCGCGCTTTTGTTTAAAATAAAAAAAAACTACGCAAAAACTTCACTTCCCAAAAATCCTCCTGCACACAACCTTAAAAGCACCAATCAGTAAACAAACATCAATTCTTTTAAGTGATCTATGGAATGGTTTTCAATTCCTTGTCGAAAGCAATTTCATGTTTGCTTTAGTTTTGTTCTACTGCACTGTGGATTAGTTAGCAAGACTCGCGCCACTTTCTCAACCAATGAGAAGAAGACTAAAACCAATCATTTTCCCGCTCTTGGCGCCGGTTACAGGTATTTATTTCGAATTGTGATTGGTTCATTGCGCTACTTGTGTCTATCGTGATTGGCCAGGGTAATAACTATGGTTTCACGACACTCAATTGAAAACCGCTAATGAGACGAATGCTATTTTCTGTCAAAGATGCAGACCGGTCAGAATGACAAGTAATTCTGTCTTAAATGAAGTGTCCAACTCCAGAGTTAGTGGGTTATATGCATTTCTTTGCATGCTATTTGCGCACATAAGTTTTAAAAAGATTAATTGCCTCAAAAAGTTTTATTAATAGCTGATAAGTGATAACAAAAAACGCATGACAATACCTTTGGTCCTGGGGGACCTGTTGTGCCATTTTTACCACCCGGACCTTCCTCGCCCTGGAATATACAGACGAAATTATTAATCATCAAAATAAAGTCGTAGAAAGAAACTGCCGTAGTCACACGTCACATTGACAGCCAACAACCATTACTTCACGTTACGTAACCTTTTATCTTCTGCAGTTAAACCTGATTTGTGCGAATGAAATGTAATGAAATGAATTGAAAGGAAAGAACGAAAGGACGAAAATTGTTCACGGGTTACGCCAAAGGAAGTTTCGCCTTGAAATCCGAATTACTCCAAAATTTGCTCTCCTTGGAATATAGGAAACGTAGTTGTTTATTAATTATTAATTTATTATCAATTAATCGATCAAACAATCGATCACGGGCTACACTTGTTACACGATGACTGGTCCGTGCGCCAAAGAAGAGCCTCTAAGTAGAGCTAGTATAGAGCAATTTGCAGTTCCGACGGCACCCCTTTAATTACACCACGGTATCTAACGTGGCTATTGAGTGGTGAACAGTCTTGTCTTTACTTGAGGATTTTCTTCTATCTTCTTTTCTATCTTCAGTTAGTATTAGCGTACGTCTTGTTTTATATTATACATCTTAAATAATTTAGTCAAACTCTTTGTAGCATATTCTTTTCACCTGTATTAAAAGTCGAAACTAAAAGGCTGGAGGCTAACTAGAAAACTTTCCAGTTAACTTCGCCCTCAGGCTCCAATAATACATTATTGCAATTAAAATGTAAATTTATGTCTTTTTTGTAAACACTACTATTTGCAAAATTGTCATTAGCTTCAGAAAGCAAATAAATGATGAGAAAAAAAAAACAACAAACAAAGGACGGCTTTATATTGAGTGAGTAATGATTAGCACTTTTACCTCGTCTCCCGACGGACCTGGCCTTCCTGACTCTCCAGTGTAACCAAAATCACCCTGAAGAAATATAAACAGTTATTACTGTTTGCGGTTAAAGGGAACTTCCACTCTCGTTCAATCGGTAGTAATAGTGTCTAATTTCAAAGCTAAGTCTAAAGAGTAGATAGCATTCGGATACATGATTATCGCCCATTTTGACGTTTAATTTCCCGCGCGCTGCCATTTTTATTTTTTTTTCTTTTATGATTTTATCATACAGTAGCCGATATAGTCAGGAAGCAGAAGCTGTTTTGTGAAGAATAACTAAGCAACTGTAAGACGTCAGGGAATAAAAAATGGTTACTCACTGATTCAAATGATACTGTGACCCATCCCAATGTCAGGGCGAAGATATATCTCGTGTTATTAAAAACTGGATCATTGTATAATGCAATTCCAGGGATTTGATTGGCTTAGCTACCATGGTATATGAGCCATCATAAGTGTATACCATGCCCGAGAAATAGCGATCTTCTGGTTGTTCTTGCTAAGCGAAACCAACCATATCTTACAATATTTCTTGATTGTTTTTAATAAAACAATTTTTCTCTGCATTGAGACCTGTAAAATGACCCATAGTTTGTCTTGGTGGTAACCTTTTATGGGTGAAGATACCCTGGGCGAGTAGACTCCTTATTCAGCTTTTGTTTCACCCACCACTGAGTATAGTAACCCCTCTCATTTCAATTTTGGAGCAAACACCTTTAAGATTGGTAACTTGATCAAATTTGAACAAATTCCTATTGTGGCTTTTATTTGAGAGGAGGTCCTTATAAGGGAAGTATCATGGGGTTATTGATATCTTTTGTTAAAAATGAAGAAATAAGACCTTCAATCAGCTGCCAAATGATTCTATAATGACGAGAGGAAAGAAATCAATTCAATTCTTGGAAGGAACAACACGTGATCTGTTCTAGCATATTTTGGAAACAAAAATGCAAGAACTTGAAAAACATTAGCCTAACATTTTTCAACTTTCAATCCATACCGGCCTACTCTGTCTCTTGCCAGAGGCACTAATCGACAGTTTTATTGCACTGGGGTGATAATTTATAACAAACCTGACAATTATTTTGTTGATTCTGATGACAGACAAGCATTTTTGGGTTTTAGAAATGACAGCAAATTTGCGGGATACTTCCCCTTCAAATGAGAGCTATCAGACAGTACTTTCGAATGAAAGGTTTTACAACCAAAAAGGTAGCTAAGCTTAACATACCTTAGGTCCGGTTTCACCCTCTTCTCCTTCATCTCCTTGGAAACCAGGATCACCCTATCATGTGGAAATATAAACATTCGTAATTTAGAGAAAATTTGGAGAAAAACCAGACTATATATTATCTAAAACAGAAAGATACAACTTACTTGAAGTCCTTGTTTTCCTCTATTTCCATTCTCACCGTTCTGTCCTGGGTCACCCTATGAAGAGAAAAGCTCACTTTTAGGATGATTCCCAGGCATTGCATTGTACATCCTTGCTGCGAATAATATCATTCAACACTCCACAACACTGACGATATCTTTGAGGCTAAGTTTGCCGGAGATATTACTGTTGTTTTGTTGTTGTTGTTGTTGTTGTTGTTGTAGTTGTTGTTCTGTTTTCTAAATAAGCACATTACTTCTAAATAAGCAAATATTATGGGTCGTTTTTTTTGTAATCGTTGTTGTTTTTTGTTTTCTAAATAAGCACATATTATTTCTAAATAAGCAAACATTATTGGACGTTTTTTTTGTAATTGTTGTTGTTTTTTTGTTTTTGTTTTCTAAATAAGCAGATATTATTGGTCGTTATTTTTTTCTTAATAAGCACAATAAACCTATCAATAAACCTAAAAATTTTCATCATTTAATTTTCATATCGAACAAATCGACGGCACTTTTCTATGGTCTATACTCTTATGGACCACAAAAAGACACCATAAAATGTTCAAACCTCAAGTGGAATCACGTTCCGCAAGCAAGCGGTTCCAATACTGAGTTTTGAACATCATTGTCATCGTACATACATCGTCATTGTATGGTCTATAAGAGTATAGACCATAGAAAACTGACGTTGATTGTTTTGTACAATCACATGGGGAAAGTACGAACGGAATAGGACATTTTCACTATGGCGTCATTTGACCACAACTACCAGAATCCTTCAGTTTTTTGTTTTCTCATGCCAATTAGAGCTATTGTTCTTTGCTGTCGACTGGGATTACAAAATTTGAATTTGAAAAGGAAAACGAAATGAATTCTGGTAGTTGTAGTCAAGTGACGACATCGTGAAAATGGCCTATTGGCTTTACTTTCCGTTGAGAAAGCGCCCGCGTTACATCTGACGTCATTTTTGTTGTCAGGGGTGCTTACCATTTACGCAAACCACCTGGACAGAAATTTTCGGTATGAATACGAAATGATTTAGCTTGTCTTGACAGAAGACGGATAACATGCAAAATGCATGAACATTAGCTGTAAATCCCGAAAGGAGAAATAAAAAGGTATCACTTTGACCAGAAGCCTATAATTTCATAAGTACTCCAATTGGAATGACGCGTACCATTTGATTTTCCAACTGGAATTTCCGGGTTTCCCATGTAAATGGTAAGCGCCCCTGCACTCTTACAGACAAATAACTATTTTACACTTGTCTTAACACTTACATCCATTCCACGTGCCCCAAGTGCACCTTTCTCCCCGGTTTCCCCAGCGGGTCCAGCAAGTCCTCTAGTGCCATCAACACCAGGGGAACCACGGGCTCCCTTATCTCCCTGACAGCGTAAAAGGAAGATTCATTAATACTATCTATTAATTGATGTACCTTTTTTTAATAGAAGAAAGATCGTCGCAGTTAGTACGCAACTTAAGCAAATGCGAAAAGAAAGCTTAAGTTGCGTACTAACTGCGAGGATCTTTCTACTATTAAATCATTCATCCGCAGTTTAAAATACAGGTTTCATATATTCATATTCATTTAATTAATGTACCAAACGAAAGGGGTGTGGGATGTTCTGACAAAATGTTGATCGAGGGAATGATACGAGACACTAGGGACCTTAAGCAGCGACGACGACGACGTCAACGAGAACGTCAGAAAACAATAGTTTTAATTAGCAAAACACTGGCTCTGCACGTGCGTTATACACTTTGGTACATTTCTTTGTCGTCCTCTGCAAAACAACAACGTGAAATGACCAAATTTAAGGTTTTACGGAGAACGTGAACGCATGATGATTAATTTTCCTTTCTCTTTCTGAACTTTAAAGGCGCTCCTACGACGTTAGCTCCTAGATAGTTCGGCTACATTGCACAAACTGAGAGAGTATAAATCATCGCGAATTCATTCGGAAGACGCGAAGGTAATTTTTTAAGTTTCGTCTTCGTCGTCGTCGTCTCTGCTTAAGGTCCCTAATTTATAAAAAGGGATTGTTATACAGCTGCAGTTCCCAAGCTATTCCGACTGCCAGTGTTAAATTGAATATTAAATTAAATTCACCAACGATAGTTTTGAATCTAACTTCCTCCAGAATATCTGGTTTATAGTTATATTTCCAGGTTATTCTCGTTGGTTCCTTCTACTCAGACGAGCAGATATTTTTTATCGCTTTGTACACAGTACATTCAACAAGAGAGGACTAGGGATGGATATTTGCAAGACAGAAGAGTCCAGGACATGTGTATTCTTATCTAAAAAGTCATTCATGGAACAACACTACTCCACTTATGACACTTAGCTACGGGGAGAATTGATTCTTGTACAACCTAGAGTTATCACTACCAAGTATGGACTAAACACTTAAAGGTACAACGAATCAAAAATCTTGAACTCTTTAAATGATGTGAACTAAGAACTTCTCCGCCCTTAAAAAATTTGTAACACGCATCAGAAAGATCAGCTTTGACGTGGCAAAGTCAAAGTCCAATAAAAAACTAAATCAACAAACAGTTCCAAAAGAAGTCTAGAACCCCACTCCACCCAATCCTGAGTGGCAAAGTCAAAGTCCAATAAAAAAAATAAATAAATAAATGAACAAAAAATTCAGATGAAATCCAGAAATCCAGAAATCCAGATGATACCCACTCCCAAAAAACCCCCCAGTAAACGCTCAGACACAAAGACATCTCCTTACATCCTCTCCTGAAGTACCCACATCACCAGGATCAGCATTTTCTCCTGGAGAACCCTGAAAAAGTGAAAACAAATCGTTTAATCTTTTTAGTTTATCGCCGAGTAACGCCCTGACGTCGTTGCCTAGTGTAACATGCTCTGGAATGAACGTGTCTCGCAATATTTTTGTGGCCGCAATCGTTGCGAGAAGTAGAAGTCGATTCTACATGTACTTCGTGCAACGGTGACTGCAACAAAAACGTTGTGAGGCATGTTCTTTTCGGGGCATGTCACACCAGGCAAAGATCCGTGCAACTTGTGTCAGAACGGCGCAACGAAATCGCGAGACAATTTGCAAGAAAAATTGCCACAGCAACAACAGGAACCTTAAATTTCCTAGGACAAGAAGTCCCAAGAATTCCACGTTCCAAATTAAACTTGTGGAAAACCTTCCTCCGCTAAGATGGTAAAATATCTAGTACACACGGCAGTCTGGAAAGAAGCTACTCATTATTGCTTAAAACATTGTACGTCCGATTGTCGCACTTCCTATCATTTTTTCATAATTGCCAAAAGTTTGATGTCACATAAAAAGAGCGTCACTCGTGTGATATAATTTATTACAAGAAATGTTAAACAAATTCTCTAAATTCGTGACACCTTTCAGCAAAGTTTTGACCAAACTAACGTAAAACTGCCTATAACATAGCCTCTTTAACAACCGCCTAAAGATAGTGAGACGCAAAAAGCAACGACTATGAAAACTGCTAACTACGAAACAAAACGAAAGTTGTTATGGTAACTGAAATACTCTGTACATACCGGGTTCCCGTTGGCTCCCTTATTTCCAGGTGGGCCTCGAGCTCCTGGGTATCCCTGCAAGATAATTCGACTACGCATGAGTTTCAAAACTAGAATTTATAGTCAATGTTTAAGGCAACTCAGGCCAACAAACGCCTGAAAATGGGCATTAAAAAATACTGGTCTCAACCTAACAGAACTACTGCAAAATTATGATGACATGATGACGTGTCCTACTGAAAAGCTGAGCAACACCCCATCAGAGACACAAATTAACATAACATACCGTATTCAATCGATCAACCGCCGAGGGCCCAGTCGTGCAAAGCCCGATTAAGCTAATCCTGGATTAACGTAAACTTTGATTCGAGTTTAATTACTAATCAATGGAGATTCTTCCAAAGATTTTTGTCCTTTAGTATTGACTTAGACTTTTCTTTACCTTTAGCTTGACGTTAGGCTTAAAACCCATTTTTAACGACTGTGATGAAAACCTTGATTAACATTAACTTTTAATCGTGCATTAGCGTTAATTGGCTTTCCAACAACCGGGCCCTGGGCGCTTATTTAGTTTTGGGCTCATGAGAGTGTTCGAGGGTGGGCGCTAATTCGAGGTGGACGCTTATTATTTTCCCAACATTTTCAGCAAGCAAGGTCATTTTTACAGAATAACAAAACAAGGGATAACAAGTTTATTTCGCTTCAACAAGACAAAACAAAGTGCAAAAGCTAACATGAACAAGCCATAAATAATATAAAAGTTCATTGACTACCGTATCTAAAACTGATTTTGGAACACAAGTGACACTCATCTTACTTCACGCTGGGCTAGTGCAGAAATGTTTTTTGTTGGGAAGGAGTGGGGAGGGGGGGCGCTTATTAACTTTTTGGGCTTTCAGGGCTGGGAGGGCACTTATTAGAAGGTGGGCGGTTAATCGAATAAATGCGGTATACTTACTGTGCGCCCTGGTTCGCCTTCATTTCCATCGCCCCCCTTATCTCCTCGTTCACCCTAAAATAAAAATGAAGACAACAGACATCAGTGTGAACATTTGATCAGGCATTTCAGTTATTCAGGGCTTAGTTTTTCAAAGCACGATTAGGCTTACCGAGGGTTAGTGTGAACTTTGATTCAAGTTTAACAGCTAATCGATTAAGATTTTTCCAACATCACATTGAGCTATTTTTCGACACCATGTTGAGCTTCTTCACGTAACGCTGTGTCATTTATGCTACAGTCAACCATTGTACATTACGCTAAGCTATTTCACACATCGCTGATTCATTTCTTGTTACGCTGTAACATTCGTGATTACAATGTATTGTTTGACCATCTGGAAGTAGTCCATTCCCATTTTGACTGTTCTACATTGCAAATGAAGGGTAAGCTATTCGCACTTTGACTCGATTGTTTAACTATTTCATGTTCCACTTCGATATGAGTTGCTAGTCTGTTTGCATTTTGGCTAAAATGTTTCGTTTTACACTTTCCTATTCCAGTAAAGAAAGATGAACAGTTTGTACGTTGGCTGTACCACTTTTTAAGTGTCTGTCCTATTTTGTAATGGACAGTTGAACCATCTCTTTCTTGTCTGAATCGTTTGAAATTCATGTATTTTTGGTGGCAACGGCCGCCATAGAAGAAAACACTGAAGAATTCTGTGACATCGTGACAATGTCCTTTGGGTAACAATTGAGGTTTGAGCATGAGCATTATTAAATGAAGAAACTCCACTCAAAACTCCAAACCTTGTCTCCAGTAGGTCCAGCTGGACCACGTCTTCCAGGAAGACCAGGCAAACCCTGGAAACAAAACAAAAAACCCGGTTCAATGTCCCCCTATTTATGCTCCCTAAACCAGTAGGGCTGTTGCTTAATGAATGCTTGTTAAACCCACAGGGCTGCTGCTTAATGAATGCCTGCTACTGAACTTTTCAGACACTGAGACCAAAGAAGGGTCCGCGTGGACCACACCCTCCAGGACGACCAGGAAGACCAGGTAAACCCTGGAACAAAGATCAATCGTGGTTAAAAGGTTCCCTCATTCATGCTCCCAAAACCCTCTTTGGTGTAACAAAAACGTTTTCTCCTTGTAAGCAGGGCTTTTGTTTAACGAATGCCAGTCACTGAGCTTTTCAGAAACTGAGATCAAATCAATGCATTGTGTTCCATTCGTGTTGAATACAATTAACTCCCCCCATAGCAGTCACGTTCAGGACCACGATTTGATGTCTGTAATAGAGAGTCATAAGAATGGTTTTTAACTAAGTGTCGTAAGTGCTCTCATCCCTCAAAACAGAGTACATGACTTATTGTGTCAACTGATGTACTGCATATTTGCTACGTCACAGGTTCATCCTCATAAACATTGATCCATACATATAAACAAGAAATTTCTGCATTTGGGTACTTTAATTCACTATAATTACGCATACAATGAAGCCTGCTTGGGCTCTAACATCACTGTTGGGGGAAGTTTATCTTGTTAATTTGGTGCCAAATAACTTGCTAAGAAAAACTGAACAAGGAAAAGGGTTACAGATGTACTTACTTGAGGCCCTTCGTCTCCTTTCTCCCCTGCAGGTCCTAGACCACCCCGCGCACCCTTTGGGGAAAAACAAATAGCTTAACATTAAAGTGTATATGACAGATATTATTATTATTATTATTATTATTATCATTATCATTATCATTATCATTATCATTATCATTATCATTATCATTATTATTATTATTATTATTATTATTATTATCATTATGCTTGATCGAATCTAGCTGGAATCCTGTTATTGATTGCTGTATACAGCATTTCGCATTTTGTTATAATTTTTGTTATTTTTATTTTGTTTTGTTATTTTGTTTCGCATTTTGTTATTGATACAGCTGTATACAGCATTTCGCTGTATGGTTAACCATAAAGCCAAGTTGTATTTAAATTTTAAACGATTGATAAAAGTTTTTAAAACGAATAGTATAAATTTTTGGCCTGTAACTGACAAGAGTGGTAGGCGGGGGGAGGGTAACAGAATTCAATACTTTGTTAAAAAATATTACGATCCTGTCTTTCTAAGATATCATATACACTGATAAGCTTAGACGTATATTTCCTTTTAAAACAGCGGATTCATAAGCAGCAGAGATCGATAGAGCATAAGTTATGTTTGGTAAAACTACTGTATTAGAGGTCTATTTCTGACCGACCAATCGACCAACTGACCGACCGACCGACTGACTGAATGTCTGACTGTCAGACTGACTGACTGACTTACTGACTGACTATACCCCTCTTTGCGTAGCGATCCAAGAATATATAGGCATCTGTTAGCCTTTATAAGTTTGTTCTTAACATGGACTGAATATTTGCTGTGGCATTGAAAGCTGACTCCTAAAATTACTACTTCTTTCAAATTAAAATACATACAGGTCTTCCATCTGATCCTGGTTGTCCAGCCAACCCATCACGGCCTGGTAAGCCCTATATCGAGGCAAAGAAGAGGACAAACTTAACTCTCTGAGTACCAACTGTCCTTTATGTGGCCACCTAACTACTGGTCCCTTCTCGGAGGCCATAAAGAAAAAAGGGAAAGAGAGAGATCATGGAGCCTGACACCGTTGTTTCGTTTCGTTGTAGATTACAGGAAGGGCCTTTCGTGTAATCTACAGCAGAACGCTGGGGTATTACTGTTTCTCGAAGATGTTTACTTCTTGTGACGTCATAATACTGAGATATCCCATAATTTCCATATGTGATATCAATGTACATTCTATCTAAATATATATGTTGTAAAGAACGAGCTCAACAAGCACTTTTGTGTTAAAAAAAATCTCTGGTTTGGGCGACCTACACCGGGTTGCAAAATCTTGGTTGGTCGAGAGGATAAACGAATGAACAACAGAACAACGCTCCCAACCCTAAAAGACAATGCAGCTACAGGTTACCACGGTCTAGTGAAAATAGAGCTTTTGAAATGTGCCGGTCTACTGTACAATCCTTCGGCCGATATGACATGGGCGACTTGCACCGTTTGCAACGTCTCACATGGTTGGTTGAGAGGACAAAAGAACGAACAACAGAAAAATGCTCCCAACCCTAAAAAAAAACAATGCAGCTGCAGGTTATCAGGATCCCTTCACTTGCAGTAAGCCCTTCAAATAGTCAACTTACCGGCCTTCCTGGTAAGCCTGGTGTGCCTGGTTTACCTGATATCCCTCGAGATCCCTGAAAGACGTTAACATTTCTTGTTAAATACCAACAAAAGTAGCTTGTGAAAGGAATGTGATATTATGTTTTAAGCTTGGTGACTAGACGGTAGAGGTATTTTTTAATCAGTAACACCGTCTGGTTTGAGTTCCAAAATGATAAATGAGCTCCAAGAGCTCTTTGGTGCTCCTTAGGTAAACAAATTACATTTACTTTTTTTTTTCTTTTTTACCTTTGCATGCATTAATGATGCTGTACAGCTGGCCCTAAGTTTTGAATGCGGGGATGAAATATGAAATAAACACCCTCGCACATGCAGAGGTAGTTCTCACTTTTGAGCCTGTGGATTAAACCTTAAAGAATTAGCACATTTCTGCTGCAATGAAGTCGGAAACTGTCTTTTTGATTGCTCACCTTAACACCTGTGATACCTGGCTGTCCAGTAAGTCCAGCAGACCCTGGTGGCCCCTGTTAAAGAAGAAAACAAAAAGTCTTTGTGTATACAGTATACAGAGTAGAACTGCTCAATACCAGATATTTTTCGCACAACAACATTTGACAGTACCTACAGTGTAGCTCGCAAACGCAAATATATTTCAGAGAAGTGTTTGGTTGTATGAACGGAGTTGATAATTAAGGTAAATCGGCCACCATTATGAGCGCATCTGAGTCGCTCTGACAAAGGGCTAATTATCAGAACGTCAGTACTCGGCACTCAGCACTTTACAGTGGCCAAATTACCTCCACTCCCTCCCTCCACTCCCCACTCCTTATTTCTACCCCTCCCCCCCCCCCCATACCAACGCAGCACCATAGTTTCTTCATAAACTAACCCGCTTATCCATGTGTTATTACATACAAGAACTGAAGATGACAAACAAACTTCTCTAAAAGATAGATTTTCAGTCTCCTTAATTAACTTTGATGCGAGTCATTGTAAATGAAAACATTCAATATTAATTGGCAATACATTTATTTAATGTCACAGTTTTAGATAACACTGAAAGGCATTAACTTACTGGTGGGCCCTGAATTCCAGGTCGGCCAGGTGTTCCTGGAGGACCCCTGTTACCCTAAAGGAGAGAAGGCAGACAGGCTAACATCAATATAAGGCAGCAATAAGAATACAGTAGCGTATGGCAGATGATCAGTCAGGAGATAGTTTAAATACAGTATTGAATGAAGAACTGATTCAATCAGAACTTGATATTTTAGATGATCAGTGGATGCTTATGACAGTGGTTGTTCAAAGAGAGAGAGAACTTGTTACAGATGGCCGGTACAATTGTGTTTTATTTCAAACAAATTGCAAAGTTGATGAAGTTGACAGACCTGGCACCAAACACTGCTAACAACATCCTCTGAAACGACATTGAGTGAGAGGACTTACTCCTTCATGCAAAAACAACCAATATTCGGAGGTCCAGCAAGTGTCAAGAGGTTCACTTTACATAGTAAGTGCTTCTGGTGGTTTTCAAAGTATAAAGAAACTAGGAGAATTACACCATCCAGTTTGTTCCGACATACAGTGTATGTCCCAAAGCATTCTGCATGATTTCTCTAAGGCCACCAAACAGAACAGCCTCTAAATTTCCCATTTTTCGTAAACTGATTTGGAAGACATACGACTAAACTTCTAATGACTCATGATCTGTAATTGTGGTAATTGATTCCTCTTAGGGTTGCAACAGAGAATTCCACTTACCACAGTGCCAGATTTTCCAGGTGGGCCTTTCTCTCCAAGTGTACCAACAGTTCCCTGAAAATTGACATTAGAGAGATTCAGGTTCGCGTTTAGGGCAAATAGGAAACGTGAGATTTGCGTTTATGTTTTCTTCAAAAAAAACAAAGTACACAGTTGGGGACAGTGCAAAAAAATTTTGACCTTTGATGCGAACGCAAAACTACTGATTTTACTGAAAAACTGTTGTTGATTCATAAAATAAATTTCATGCCTAATATTCTAAAATACTGGATCACTAGGTAAAGCAATTCCAGAGTTTTAACAGGCTTAGCAGGCATGGAATATCAGCCATAATACCATGCCACAGAAATACAATTTATTAAATTAATGAAATCAGCATGATCTTACAAAATTTCTCGGTTGTTTGTGGAATGTAATATACTGTATCAAACACGAGAAAGCGTGTTTGATCAGATATCCAAACACTGAGAAGTAGGTTGAAAAGAAGAGGCGCAGACGGGTTTTTTTTTTTAACAAATTCGAGGTGTTTGGATGTCTGATGAAACACACTTTCGAGTGTTTGATATGGCTTCTCAAATAATCAATAATTCTTGGAGAAATTGAAGGCTACAGTTGGCAAAATTTTATGGTAATTTGGATAACATATCCAAACCACGGTCACGGTTGTGATTTTCTTTGTTCTCTTTTGATAAATTATTAATGACTTTGAGAAGATTATAGCCAACTCGGTACCACATGGCTCGTTGGCTATCTTTCATCTCATACTCAACACGTGCATGTACTCAGCAATCTGATTGGTTCTTCGTAAAATATGGGGGTTTTAAAAATGCTGGAAGGCGTAAGAAGAATGTGACAATGAAGCGTAGAAAAAGAATAAAATACACTCCCATCATCACATTTTTGAAGCCTTCCAGCCTCGCTAAAAATTCCCATATTTTCTGATTGTACATATTACCCACGTTTTAAATTTCCTACTCAAGGACTCCACTTCAAAAAGACCTGAACAGTCGAAACGTCGTTCGTTTTAAGCGTTAGCTTTTTTTTCCCTAAATCTAATTGAAAGAATTTACTTATTCGGATGAATTTTATGCTGTCTATTAACAAATTATTACTCTATTGACTTTACGATGTTCAGTGACACAGCGAAAAAAAAAATAAAAAAAAAACTTACCAAGTCTCCTGCCTCTCCTTTTGAACCAAAATTACCCGACACACCTTTGCTTCCCTGAAAAAAACAGTTTTTAAAGGTTGAGAAAACAAAGGCAGCGAAGTTCTCCAAACTCAATTTGCTTTTCGAGTTACCTTCGTCAGAAGAGAAAGTCACCAGTTAAAAACCGTTGGTTGCCAATCTCAAAAAGTTTGTTTCTTAGTGATGCAAATTGACAGTAATATTTATTGGGGGTTAAGCTGGCGACCATAACAAGCACAACATAACACAAAATGGGTAACAACTTGATAATGAATTGAGACATTCTTAAAACACAGTTCTTCAAGCCTGCCGGAACATAGAGAGACACAGCGGAGAACTGCTATTATGCAACACCAGTGAAGATTTCTTGATTGTCAAAAATACTGTCTAGGTACCGGTTGGTATCAAGTGTTACAGCCAAATTGGCTTTGCATTTGTCCTATTAAGTCTCACAGCCCTAACACTATCCCAGATTACAACCTTTATTACATGTTAAACTCTACGCCATCAGTGCATCGTAATTGAATCTAATATTGTATTAACTTTAACATCTTGTTTGAAGGAGACAATACCACATGTATCAATGCTTTCTCCACTTTCTTTCTTCCCTTCCCTTCTTCCATGCACTTTGGGGCTTTGTCTACAATTTTCTCTTTCTGTTAGCTATTTTTGGTGGGGAGAGGGGGAGAGAGGCACTTAGAACAATGCAAATGCTAAAAAACGTCATCTACGGTAATTCAAACCTTTTCTCCAGGATTTCCTTTTGGCCCGGCCACTCCTTCTCCACCAGCAGGTCCCTAGAACACAATAACATAAATTAGCCATGCACCCATTGAAAAAATTCAAGATGATTAAATTAGAAAGTTCAAACAATATGGGAATGAAATAAAGCCTGGTCAGTTGCACTTCAATGTTGGCAATGGAAAACTCCCCTGGTTCCCATAGTATTGATACTATGAAAGTTGTAAATGGTTGGCCCCAGTGGGCTTCTTTCAACATACAGTATTTAAATTCAGTTTGACAATGAAGCTTAGAGGACACAAACGAAGGAAATAAAATGAACATGTTTATTTATTTCGGTTCATTGTGTCCTCTGGACCTTGACGTCAATTTGAATTTGAATATTTCAAAAGGAGCCTTTTGCAACAGAACATGAATTGCCATTATTGATTACATACAACGGAATGTTCTATTGGGTCATTCAGCCATCCATAACTAACATGTTTATTGATTTGTGTTGTTTGTGTCCTCTGGATTTTTAATATCAAGTTTAATTTTAATATTTCGAAAGGGACCTATTACAACAGAACGTGAATTGCCATTTTTCATAACATACCAAGCAGTTTTGCTGTTGGGTACACTATCAATAACCTTTACATTCCCAACCCTGTATTTTATACAAACCATAGCTCCAGGAATGCCTGACTGCCCTGGGGATCCTGTGGCACCTCGGCTACCCTAAAAAGAGACAGACGGCAGTTCTAGTTATCACAAAATTGTCCAATTAAAACCATACAATCAAAACTTACAGCAAAACAATTGACAAATTATGCGGATGTCAAACACCAAGACAAAGTATAACTGGCATAGGGCACAAGGCATAGGGTCTGGATAAATGACAAAACTTCACAGAAGCAAGATGTTTCTTCTATGAGATTCAGGAACAAAATTTGCATCTGGGAAGTAACAATGTTCTTCTACTTATTCAAAAACATTTTCTTGCATCTAAGTTTCAGAGGATGCTTTTGTAACATGTTTTTTTCTGGGGACTTAACTAAGAAACAGTTGTCTCGCCAGCAACATCTTTCTGTAACAGTATTTCATAGTTCTCACTGCATTACTACAGTATCTGAGTAGAAGTTCGGTCAATAGTCTTCTTTTTGTTAATCTGTGGTAGGCTGTTCCAAGTCACTCAAGATACTACACAGGAATTGCCAATACTACGCACATTATTTTGTAATGTGTTTGAAGACAAAGAGGAAAGCGGTGTATTGCCATTTAACTTCTTTCCTATTGAGGCAAATAAGAGATGATGATGTAGCTGGCACAGGTTTCCATCATTTTCCAGCACTTGTACTTTCATGGATCACTACTACCACTCTTCATCAGTTGATTCTGCAATAACGGAATCAAACAAATGCCTAAACATTGGCAAACATTTGCTTGATACCATTATTGCTGTATCAACTGATAAAAAGTGGTAGTATTGATCCATCAAAGTATAAGGGTTGGAAACCAATGCCAGCCACCTTAAAATCAGGTCAGTTAACATCAGCTTCCCACCAACTGTTATGGCCATCAACTACAGTGAAGATGACTGGCTACTCTGAGTTCAAGAGAGACCAAAAACAAAAAGCCCAGATAGTGGAGCTTTTGTTTAGTTGATGACAGCCTACTTCCCTGTGAAGCCAACGTCCACAAGGCCATTTGAAACTATTGAATAAGTATTGTATATCACTCTTACTGTTTCTCCTCGTTCTCCGCGCTTTCCTGGTGTTCCTGCTGATCCATCCCTTCCCTGTAAAATGAACACAACAGGATTCCTCAACAAATGAGCCACTAAAGTGTTACCAGCCTTTGGTTTACCTGAGCACCAACAGCTCAAATAGCCTGGCCTACTAACAGCATGACCCCCGCAACGCCACATTGTGAATGTTGACACCATGTAAATGTACTTAGCAGCAAGCACAAAATGTCAGGCTGACTGATAAACCACAGACACTATGTCTATCCCAACATCCCTGTTGGCCATAAGCAGCACTTGAGCATTGGCATGTACTTGGCCATTAGCAGGTGTTGATGTGCAGAAAGTGAAAATACAAAATAATACAAAGAACAAAACAAGTAAAGTAATTTTTTAATGTCAACAACACGGGAAATGCTTGTGCAATCTCCCGAGCCCGAGGCTCATGATAGTGCTTGACAATAATCCAGATTGAATTGGAATTTGGAAATATTGGAAAGTAAAATACGACAAAAAAAGTTACAAGGAGATTTTAACGAGGACAGTGAAAATTATGATGCCATACGTTATAAACTACCATTGATGTGTTGCAGAATGTTGTAAAAAAATAAAAAATAAAAAAAGCCTGTGTAATCTACATCAACCTTTATAAAATATTTGAGATAGTACGCGCTCTCTCATTGGTCGATAGGTGTGTTTAGATGAGAGTATGTAAACATGGCTGTGACGTCACGCTTTCTGTGTCTCCCGGCACATTTTAAAACATTTTTAAAAATTTTAAAGCTTTCGCAAGACTCGCAAAGTAATTTCAAGTACAACTGTTAAGGAAATGGAGAAAAATTTCCCAAAATTTTGATCGGAGTTTGCCTATCTCCTCAGCCCTGAGCCCGAAGGAAAAAAGTAAAAAAGAAACAAGAACCAAAGCGCTTTGCCTGCCTAGCAAGACGACCTCGTCGAGGGAGCTCAAGTGAAGCCGACAAAATATGCAACAAATACGCAGTTAACCTTTTTCAACGTAATTTTTGCATCTGAGTACCACAATAAAATTATCTAAAAGACATTCTTTATTCAAACAATGTACACGAAAACGAACACAAAATTATATGCTACAGACTATAAATGTTTCAAATCAAACTTTGTACGGCCGGTTGCCGTGTTTTGGCTGTCAAATTTGTATAAAACGTATTTTCTCTGAGACATTCTCAGCATAATAATCTACTGTTACGATTACTATTACCAGCAACAACTTCACAGTCTGGATCGGCTGCTTGTGCTATGATTCCTGAACAGCAAAACTTCACAAGGCACATGGGGAGTTGGGAGAATTCTCAAAAGTTATGCAAACCCTTGACTGCGTCTCGGGTTTGCATAACTGTCTCGAATTCTCCCAACCCCTCTTGTGTTGAGATGAGGCTATGTAAACACGGAAAAAGTCCTCTATTGCTTAACTCTGGTCGACTACACATTAATTTTCCTTTTTTTTTTTTTTTGCTCAAGATTCAAAAAGGTTTGCTTATTTACCCAGTAAGTTCTACCAATGACGAGAAACAATGGCTTTTACCTTGACTCCTGGTAAACCTGGCTCTCCCACAGGTCCAGGAGCACCATCATTACCCTGCAAAGCATTAAAACTTGGTTGGTAAGTTTCCATTTATTTTTACCGCGAAACTACGGTACCGTGAACATTAACAACATTTCTGGAATGTTTACTGTGAATCAGAAACAAGATGAAAAAAAAAAAGCAAGCGGTAACAGTAACTATCCTTGTGAATTGATTTCACCTCTGATTGGTCACAGAACAATAAATATTCCAGAAAGAATTCTTAGTGCTCACGATTTTCGCAGTTTCACAGATTTCAGATTGGTCAAGTTATGTTTCCTTATTTGGTTCGTGATATTAAACCCCTTGGTATAGTTTGGCAAGAAATTTGATCAAATGAAACATGAAAAAGATAAAAATCCTTAGAAATGCTATCCTAGACAGGTCCTGGTCGCCATAAGTATTTTGCAGGGATTTGCATCCAAAAAGAGCGATCGTAGCAACCTTCTCCTGAAAAGACAGCTGTTAACATCATGTCACGTCAAAACATGTGATAACGTAGTCATGGAGGAACCTTAAAAAATGCCTAAGTGAGGACAGGGCCTTTTACTATGCCAAGTATCCCGGGGAAGTTAATATTACACGTAAATGGCCAGGATTGTAGGAAATACGGCGATTGCTGTGTCATAGCTCTCACAACTTAACAGCTGATAGTGGACTTTGTTGATGTAATATCTGCTTTGACATAATGCACGAGTGATATGGTCGGTAAACTAAGTGATCACATTGCTCCGTCGATTGTTCGCGACAAAATGCTCCCTTTAATAATGCATTACAGTTAAGTTGAAGACACCCTTTAATAAACTGTTGAACCTTTCAACGTGGCATGTATGCCAATTGATCTAAATTGAAAAGTTGCCCCAGGCAACTCCACAATTTTTCCTCACTGTATCTTGTCCTTGGCAATGACAAAAATAAAATGAAATTGAATGTTAGGTGAAAGATCCATGATTGTTGATTTTCTGACGTGTTAAGCAATAAAATTAATTCCAGAACTGCAACATGTAGTATGTGAGAACACAAATGGACATTACACCTTACCGGTGAGCCATCTTTACCAGCATTTCCAGCGGGTCCAAAACCTCCTTTCGAACCCTAAAACAACAAAAAAGGACATCACATGAATCAGTCTTAAATTCTCTCTTTCACTAATATCCTGCTTGTAAGTTTTCCACCGGAATTACCAAGTAGCTATTGTAGCTGTTTACAAAAGGGGACGGAGAAGGGTCTCAAATCAAAACTCTGAGAAAGTTGGCTTCCTGACCCGACAGAAGAGATGGTACGCTAAGAAAGATTTGGAGAGAACCAGAGCTATTGACCCCTCCAAATTCTTCATTGACAGCCAGACTTTGAAAGTTGTCTGGAACACTGGAAGGATGCGTGAGACTGCAAGTACATGACACTGTGGTGAGGTCACACTTGAGGTTTTTCAACTACAAGTAAAGTTATGTTTTTTTTTACCATTTTGATAGTTAAGACACCTGTAGTTAGAACTTGACTGCGTTTTTGTGTCTCTGTTGTGCTTGTCTCTTTTCTCTGTGTTTTCCAGCCACATTATTGTAATTTATTTCATGTAAATTGGCTTCCTTGTTTTTTAACTCTCAAGTTATTCTAGGAAGCCAATACCCCTTTTTTTCTATTTCACTGTACGTTTTATGTCATTTCAGCTGTAGTAAGTACTCTGTAGGAGTAGGATAAAGTTGTTGTTGTTGTTGACTGGCTTTCTCACTTATCTATGGTAAACCTACATGTAGATCGTGACTGTTGCAGTAGGAAGAAGGAAGCAAAGTTTACTACAGTAAAACTGCCTATTATAAATGGATAGGGTTTATCCCACCTTCACAACTGCTTTGAATTCTTAATTGGCTTTTAGCTGCCAGCTTAACAGCAGAAGTGTTTCAGTCAACAAGAGTATTTAACCATGTTAAGGTTTGTTTACTCTCTTTTCACAAAAAAAACCGCATTACTTATACACATAATCTTGACCAGGAAACACCTTATTAATACACTAATTTACACATACGACTGCAAATCTAGTTTCGTTTAAGACCTCACCAGACTTTGGTTGCCACATCACATTTCAAGTGACTTCAAGGCCTTACAGCACAGATAAATCTAGTGTGACCTCAACCAGTGTAAGGTCAAACAAGAGTGACAGGTATGCATTAACTCTCAAATATCATTGCCAACATAAGAAGCATTTACTTACAAATTCACCCTTCGATCCAGTGGGTCCAGGTGGACCAGGAATACCAGGTAAACCCTTTACAAAACAAATAATAAAAAAATATTTCACTCAACAAACATCACCATAATATTAACAAACAGAAAGCAAGACGATAATTTACTGTTACTAAATTTCAAATTACATATATAAGCCTCTAAACAAACAGACAGCGAGACAGAGAGACAGACAGACTTACAAACAAACAGGTACATAAACGGAAGGATTGCATGGGCAGAGGGAAATGTGGCTGGCCGTAGCCGTGGACGCCACAAACACCAAAACAATTGCCACAAGATGTATATGCACTTCCTTTAAGTACACAAAAACGGTTTAGAAGAAGATGACAACCCGGCGATAGATGAAATTTACGACAGTGATTTGACCGAAATTAGACATTCACAAAGATAAAAACATACAAACTGAAAAAATGCAAGTAAAAATTATGCGAAACAAACAACTTAGAGCTAAACTTACAAAATTGTGACAATAATTAATCAGCAAATAAGAACAGCTCACAGAAAACAACGCAGTATGTACAAAAGTTGGAAACCTTTCTTTTTTTCTTATTCACGTTGTGACAAAATTCGGCTAATATACCGATGTATGTAAATGTAACTAACACCACAGATCCTGTAGAACTTCAAATGCCATTCTGCCTATTGTATTCTAGGCACTACAGAACAGTTCTTGAATTCTTTGAGTCTACAATGCCCTTGCAGAGAACTTTGCGCGCGCACGTGGTCATGTGACACGCGCGCGATATTTGAAATTGATTATGGCGCGTATGCTTTTGCTGACGCGTATGAAAGTTTTTGTGTTTGGCAAGAGCTTTGTAGTTTCGTTTTCAAGCTTGTGGTTTGCTGTTTTTTTCCATTCTTGTTTGGATTAAAGATTGGAGTTTGAGCCTACAATTTCAAGGATGACTTTTCTCATCAACAGTCACAGGGGTGGATACTCCCGTGGACTCTATTCCTTTTTGTTGTGACCCCCTTGAGTGCATCTGTGATTATCACCATTCCTTGAACACACATGTAACTGCCTAATCATGTTAAAAGGACAGTGTCTTTTTTTTTTAGTGTCAATTAAAACAGCCAAAAACATACTTGTATCAATGGAAATATTTAAAATACTGTACCAGAGTAATAGTTCAGGTTTGTTAATAAAAATCCTACTAGTGCACAAAATCAGAATCATTCATCTTTGGCTGTGGATGGCTGGGATGGAAATGGATTGCAACTTGAAAAAATTGGCCAATTTTATCCTGTGTATTTTGGAAAAATCGCTAAGAACTAATAATTATAGTTTATTCTTCCTGGGAGAAATCATTTCATATTTTTCTCCCAGTGCTCTAAGAGTAATTTCATGTTACAAAAGAGTTTCATAATCAAATATTTGAGCAGTCTCGGCCAACGTACAGCAAAATCTCTGTGACAGTGCTCCTTTAACTGCCTAATCAAGTTAACGTTTCTCTTTGCAAATAATTCACACCCACTGCCTTACCGGGCCGCCCTCCGGTCCTGGTTGTCCAATGGCTCCATGAGCACCCCTGTCTCCCTGAAAAAATGAAGGGCAATGTTTATTTTCAGTCAACTTAAGTTGTCTTTTGCTTTTGGTTTGCACTGGTTGGTTTGACAGGCTCCCAGTAGTGTGTGAGAACTACTATTTTATAATTAAAAGTAAATTTGGTCTTAAACCAACCGGTAATCCATCAATTCCGGGTATGCCAGGCTCTCCTTCACGACCAAGAGGACCCTGTAAACGATTGACAAGAAAAGCAGATTTTAGTATAATTATGTTAAATTCACCACATTAAAACTTGCAACACTTTGAGGCTGAACAGTATCATTGAACTACTTCTTAAAGCCTAAATAGCCATTAGAATAAATTGAGTTGATTAGCTGTGGTTCATAACTAGAGAATTCTTTGGTGAAATGCCCCTTCGAGTTTTTGAGCAACAACATAACATGGCAAAATTAAAGCCTATTCCTTTAGGGAGGAAACCAATGTAAATGGACACCTAGAATTCACAGAAATCAGGGCTCGAAATAATTTCCGGAGACTCTCCGGACACGATGACCGGCCCAATTCATTTTAGCTCGGTCACGTACCGTTTCTGGCCGGTCAAATTATATAAAATAAATAACTTTTAAAACAGGGGCCCATGAACCAAAACTGGCGCTATATATTTCCAAAAAAGGTAGAGCACTTTTAAGCACTCATTGTCAACAACAAAAGTAAATTACAGCAGCAAAATGAAAATAAGCTTACAATGTATGTGTATTCGAGGGCATTACTTCACACAAGAAGATTTTGATTACATCACTCGGGAACATTATAATGCACAGGATAGAATCAAAGAAGTTGGCGATAATCAACATATGGTCACATGCCTGCTGCGCGGGTTCCCGTGACGTGACGTACTGTACGCACATCCAGCTTTTATTTAACTCGCAAATCTTTAGATATATATATTTTTCTGTAACACGTTCCATGAGAATCACAACCAGTTTTTGCTTGAATGTTTTTCATTTTGTGTTATCTCTATAGACCAATAATATCTCGCAAACGTTAAAATGTTTGTACATTGATTCAGGTTCACGGATGTTTATCATTGTATAACCTTTCATGTTTATACATTACGCACGCCAAAGATAAACACACAGATAAACTTGCGAAGATTGGAATAACTATTGGTTTTATAAAGTATAGTTCCTTTGCTTTTGTACTTTGATTATATTTATTCTGGGCTGAGGAAATACTTTATATGCAGGGAGAAATGCAACGCTTGAAAATTAACTAATAAAAGTGAATTGAAAAAGAAATTTTTTTAACTTTGTGACTGGAAGTGCGTGAACTTTCAATGCCTGGATTGTAAACAACGGTTCTTGTTGCATTTCACCCAGGATTTCAGATCAAAGTTCCGCAAATTACAATACACAGCGACTTGCTACAACTGAAACAACTGAACAGCATGGAAATTTTAATTTATTTCATTTTCAAAACGATCAAATGTGACCGGTCAACATGACCGGCAAGACGAAAGGTTGACCGGTCAACTCCCAAATCAGTCCGGACATTGTCAGTTGACCGGCCGTTATTTCGAGCCCTGGAAATCATATTATAAAGGAACTTCACTGCCACTTCAATGTAATAAAGAATTCAATAGCATACAGAAATATTTTTTCCAAAAGCCTGCAATGAATAAAAAAAGACGACATTTTACATTTTACTGTAAGTTTAAGAATGCTTATGGGTTGTTGGTTGTGATCGTTGTTAAGGTTTACCTGTGACCCAGTTACACCTTGTTCTCCCCTTGGCCCACGCTCACCCTGAAAAAGAAATGGGAAACCCTCGATCATCACATTATAACACGCACCTCCCTTTTAATCCCTTACAGCTGTCATAACAAATAAATTGAAGTAAAATGAAAATAATAATCCATGATCCATGAGATAATGAGGTTTGAACTGAAGAGCCTGAGTTCAATCAGCTGAAATCAAACAAAAGATTTACACTTGATGCGTTTTACCCATGAGCCTCTGGCTCAGATATAGAGGACAACCTGACTGACTGACTGACTGACTGACTGTTTGATTGATTGATTGATTGATTGATTGATTGATTGATTGATTGATTGATTGATTCGCCCTGGTTCAGTAGCCATGCAGGGATCTCAGTAATGCTCTAGTATCTTCCTGGATATGCTGTGGGTTCATCAAAGACTACCTATCTCTACCCCATTCTAGCATTTCATCAGGATTTCCTAGCAGTTTGCTGGTTTGCTTTCTACACCTGGGAGATGAGAGACAGTATGGAGTAAAGTTTCTGGACTATAAGGAAGCAGCAAGATGGTTAGCAAAGACAACGAGACCAATTCGTTAAGCCATCGCAGGATAATAACATGACTCAGGAGAATTTCATTTATCTGCCCATGGGTTCAAACCACCAGTCTTCATAGAAGTAGTCCAACTCACAAATTAAATTACTTGCACAGTATAGACAGTCTCAAAGTCAACACCAGATTAGTTGACACTCTGATCTTTTCCCTGGGCTATTTGATAAAACAAGATAAACGTGATACCATTGACATACAACTTGGTGCACTGTCTATTTGATTATTCTTTTCACATAATTACCCTCTGTCCCGGTGAGCCATCTTTTCCTCGCTTTCCAGGGAATCCCTTAGTGGAAGAGGAAACACATATTGTCAGTTACCAACAAAGACTGACTCTAACGGTCCATTCTTCAAAACACGGAATAAACAGTTTTCGTGTTCTTTTGGGACCTATTTACGGAATGAACAGAATAGTATTCTGTTCATTCCGCTCCCGATGGCAGAATGAACGGAGTATGGTTTGTCAGAATAGTTCTTGTGGGATGATTTTTGGTTTAATCAGAATATTTCCAACTAGAAACCAGTATTCTGTGAATTCTGTTATTCTCAAGCCGGAATGAGAATAGCCAAAACTGTACTAAACGAATCCACCCAAGTTACCAGCAAAGTTTGATTTTAACTTCTCAAACTTATTAATAATTCAAAAGCCAAAGACAATGGAAATCATGCACCATGACGTGTTTGGATATCTGATGAAAAACTCCTTGTTTTTGCATCCTTAATTTCCCCATCAAAATCAGTTGTTTGAGAAGTTATATCAAAAACCTCAAAATTCATTAAAAATACTCTGCTTTGCGTCGTATTTTCAAGTCTCTTCTCGGTGTTTGACATGTGATGAAACACTGTGCCTCGTGTTTGATATATTACTTCAGGGTCTGTGGATGGCAGTTGTAGTTCACATCGGTAACTATTAGGCCTAGTCTTACTTTGTTGGTGACACTATTGAGCCTTGCAATTCTAGTGTCACATATGAGCCTAGTTGTATGACATCATTCCTTGCATGTCTCCCATAGCCCAGCGGGAAGAACACCCAACCAACAACTGGTCATTCAACTTGAAAACACTAATCTTCCATTTCACTTCATTCAAGTCGTCCTCCAGCCAAAACATACATGTAGTGGTCATAATTACAATGTGGTCGTTTCAACATTTCAACATTTCAATTTCGTTTCAACAGGGTGGTCATTTTAATCCTATTCCACCTTAAATAGTTCTTAAATAGAACGTCCAATACTGTTTCCCTTGGCATCTGCAAAATGTGACAATGATGTCATATATGGCGTGTGAATTCTACACAGCCATTGTCTTGGATCTGCCACCTTGGATTTCTCAATTTCTCCAGAACCTCAGAATACCATTCAAATTGAGCCAAAAATAATCAACCACCAATAAAGAAATGCTAAAATGGTATGAAAATGTAAAAGTAACAACGATGCACTTGCTATTATTTTATAATTCAAAAAGGTAGTAAAATCCAAATTTCAAAAAATCATGGTTGTTGAAATCTTGTTACTATGGAAATATCATGTCACGTGAAAAACTAAATGTCATACTAAATTGTTGTCAGGAAATTTTTCAAAAAAAACAACAACAAAGTTTGGCGGTGTTTGCGTTAATATAACAAAGCTGTGAATGTTAAGGTCAGTGTGGGCACTTTGTGCTAAATGGCTTAATATTTTTGTGCCTCCAGGCTAAGAGGGGTAAGGGGGTACTTAACATAAGAAATTGATGACTGCTTTTAATTCCTATAGCTGAAGAAAGAAGCCACAATAACAAGGCAGTCACATTAACAATACAAAAAGGTTACAATAACAAGATAATTAGCTAGTACAGGGTATACTGTAAGAGAGGGCTTTCTTGTATTAGAAGTTTATAGCTTATCAAAACTGAAATCACCATCATAGTGGGGTTTATCCCTTACAATGTACTGGATTAATTTAATTCCTTCAGTTCTGTTCAGCATTCAGAAAGATTAACTTACAGAATTTCCCACTTTACCAGCCTGACCAGACTGACCCTGAATACCAGGTGGTCCCTATAAAAGAAACACAAACACCAAGTTAACTTAATGAGACATCCATCTCAGATTACCCACCTACAGTGTATACGTATTCTTTTTCAATACTTTCACTGTCACTCTCGCAATCACGAAACTCGCTGGACATTTACAATATTAGACTAGAGGTACTTGGGTAATGGCTGGAGGTTTCATTAGTATAAGGGCGAGTTTATTGGGAGGAGGGCAGTAAATCTTGTCGTTACAATATTTAAAAGATTGCAAGAAAGAAAAGACAAATACTAAGTCACTTTTGTACACAAACGACATGTGCTCAACCACATTTCAAAGATACAGTAGGGTCACATTTTGGAAATTTGGTTGGACCAACCACTACTAATAGGCGTTTAAGATATGCTCTGAGAATAGAACCAGCTAGCCACCTGCAAAGGTAGGGTCACGTTTAGAAAATCTGGTTCGACCAACCATTATTAATGGTTTTTACAATCTTCTCTGAGTATTGTACCAGCTTGAATACAATACTCTGAAATACTACTAGATCAAGACTATACTTCCTTGCATTCTAACTAACTATGCAAGCAGTACATGTAATAAGAACATAAGTGTGGAACCCAATTTATTCTGTACACACCGGAGGCCCCTGGGCACCTTGTTGACCAATATCACCTCTGTTCCCTTGGCGACCCTATGAAGGAAACATACAAACTATCAACCAACACAGATACAACGGGTAACAATGTTCAGCTGAAAACTCCTTGAGCAGGAGATATTTCTTCTTTTTGTGGCATTTCACTATAACTTAGTTCAAAGGCAAGCTGTGAAAATGCTCCTTTGTCTCAGTAACCCAAAACGCCAAAGTAATTAATAAGAGCATAAGCAAACTTTGAAACTGCACTCTGGTAAGTGGCAAAAATTAATGTTGATGTCAGTAGCAGCTGGTAACAAGTTTCTCATTGGGGAAATGGACAGCAGCTTCATATAACTATGTAACCTTTAATAAAAATACTTCATTAAAATTTCTGAAGTAACACATTTTAGTCTTTTCTCTTTATACCTGTCGCAGGACTGTCTTTACATTTTTAGCCACACTTTGCATTGATCTTCACACCCGTAACAATCCTTGTTGACCCAGCAACTGTCAAATAACCGGTCACGCTACAGTTCGTTTTCAGGGTATTCAGCCGTAACAGGTGTTGCAAGTTACAGCCCTTAATGACAGCTCTACCTGTGGCTTGGGAATTTGTACCACTCAACCCTGTTCCCACCAATGGTATCATTTTTAGGGAGGATTGGGAGGGTGAGTTACTCATGAGAAATTTACAACGGTTGATGGTTGCACTGTAGTCAGGATTACTGACAAAAGTAATTTACACAAAAAGAATCAAATTACCGCTAGACCAGGGGAACCTGGTTTACCAGCATCTCCCCTTGCACCCCGTTCACCCTGTGAAAAACAATTGATAAAAAAACGTAAATAAGACATCAAGAACACTACAAACAATGGAAGACATATTTACTAAATCAAAGGAATGGCCTGAGGTCTGACCAAGTTAGTGGAATCATCTACAAAGTGAAGAGCCATGACTGCAAATTCATTTACAATGGAGAAGACAGCTGCTCATAGAAATTGCTTGTAGATAAGCATTATCTTGGCGACAGAAGTAACAGCAATTCAGTAATCAAACAGTGTGCTGGAAAAATGGACCATAACATCCACCTGAGAGAAGGTGAAATCCTTAAGCGTGGTGTAACTTCAAGCTATCAAACAAAGATTTTCTTGGAGTCATGGTACTCCACTGGGGAGAAAGTGATTTCATGCACTCAAAATTCCCTTGGTTTGAATTAAAATTGAAAATTAATGATGTCAAGATTTTGATGTCCATAGTTTGCCAGGACATACAGTGTTCTAAAGCCGCAATAAAAACAGCAATTTGGCCTTCTTTGTTTAAAATGCAAGTAACTGACAACTTATGAGAATTCATCCAACCAGTATATTTTAATGTTTTGATAAATCTAACATAAGATTGCTATGATTACAAAGGCAAGTAAACTTAAGTTTATAAATGCCTGTCAGGCCAATTTACCTTTGAGCCTTGGGCTCCTTGATCTCCTCGGGCTCCATCCCTACCAAGAGCACCCTAAAAATGGAAACATGGATCAGCTCAATGGTGCACATACGTGTAGCAACAAAAAGACTGATTAGTCTGGAGGCAGCCAGTTCTGGCAAATAGGAAGCACTCTTAGTATCCTTAAATGGGCTCCAAGATTAGACACTGGAGTGTCTTGGAACAACAAACAGATAATAAACTGATGTGTTTTTCTCCTCGGCTGGTACTAGACTGGCTAGTCTGGAGGCAGCCAGTTCTGGCAAATGGAAAGCACTCTTAGTATCCTTAAATGGGCTCCAAGATCAGACACTGGAGTGTCTTGAAACAACAAACAGATAATAAATTGATGTGTTTTTTTTTTCTCCCGGGCTGCTACTAGATGTATAAGTCGGCAAAATAAAAAATACCTCTGCTCCTTTCATGCCATTGAAACCCATTGCACCTACTGGACCTGGAGCACCCTATTAAAGGAGACAACAACTTCACTCAGTGATTTCAATATGATACCAAGTGGGTGGTTGTCCTAATGCAGCATCTGCCAGAGTTTCCATTAGGGGTCCTCTACGCCTGGGAGGCTCACTCAAGAATTTGTGGTGATTTGAGGCTAAATAATAACCATTAACAAGGCTCCACTTTCAAGAAAAAATATGGGCACTACAAACTTTCAACTCCTTCATGGAATCATTTTCAAGTAAGAGGGATGAAAGCTATAATCGCGATCCTGGGGATCTTCCCATTGCGCTGAGACATCAATACAAAGTCGTATTGCCCTCTCAAAATGACGGTTTCTGATTGGCTCAAAGACTGTCACGTAAGCATGGAAGCACGGCACTCGGCGCGCCCAGATCAAAATTTTACTTCTGTGAATGAACATGTGACGTTGGATGGTGTTGTTTATTCCTTTTCATTTGAGTTTACATCTGACACTGTTCAAGAACCACTTCTAATATTTTTTTGTCGTAAACATGTACCATGATACAGCCGATACAACTTTTTTCTTGAAGGTAAGCGAAAATTCGATGAAGAGAAATTCACTTCAAAGACTTTCTTGAGTGTGAAAGCAGCCACGGTAAATAACAATGAGCTTAAATTCCAATAAATTATGGCATTTTCAAAGCAAAAGGATCCGTTTCTTTTCTGATGTCTCTCATCTCTACAAAAAATTACTCCAAGAGCTCTGCTGCGTTCTCTTTCGTGGCTCAGGTCTGTCAATTTGATCTTCTCGGTTGTAGTGCCGAATGGCAAACTCGGTAATTTTTACAGCATTCTTCGCAGCTTGGTCTTTTTCAAATTTCTAAATCTCCACGGCATGTAAGCTAGGATAACAATGCTCTGTTTTCGTTTTTGGGTACTAGTATGGTTGCTCTTTTTATTCTTGCTTCTGGTTGTGAGGTTTATTCATCACTGTTTTCATGTTGTTGTTTATATCTCGGCGGTAACAAATTTTCAATAAAATTCGTTGGTAAAATGTTTAAACCAACTAGCTCGTCTATTTCATCAATGGTAGGTGCTTTATGGACTGTAGATTTTTGCATTTTCTTTGTTTTGATGTAAAAATGAAAGCCCAACAATTCAAATAACCCGCCCGAGAAAAAATTTCGCGCACTGATATTACCATGGCTACAGTTTAACTGAAGTAAGAATTTCTCTTTCAATCAGCGCACGATTTGTACTTTTTCTGTTTCCTCTCTCCAACAAAATGTCAGTATCGCGATAAAAAACTAAATTCGATTTTGAAACGGCAATACGAATTTATATTGGTGGCGTTGCGAGAAAATATGTTCCGTATTGGGCTCCGTCACTTCGCGACTCCGCCCAATACGGAATATATTTTCTCCCAACTAGCCGTCAATATAAAGTCGTATTGCCATCTCAAAATCGAATTTAGTTTATAATATTGTTTTTCTAAACTTCAAATAACAGTATCAGGGAACCACTTATTTTCTCATATAATGAGTATCTTATACTAAGAAATGACAAGGTGGGTGGGCTGGAGAGTGAATAAAACTAACAAATTATTCACTAAAGAAAGTACTATATAAAATCAAGAAATATCTTATATGCATCACTAAAATGTACATACAGGTAATCCAGGCAACCCAGCTCTGCCATTCTCTCCATCCTGGCCCTAGGGAAAAAATAGAGAAAGAGTGAAATAAAGAAAGTTAAAGAGGAATGATTGGAACCATAGAAATGGGTAACATGGTTATCGAATCAGGTCCATTGTCTGTCCCTCTAATTAACATGTGCACTGTATGTAAAAGAAAACTAATATGTCTCCAGTTACGTTTTTAAAGTGTTTTGAGTATGGCCTGCTGCTTTGCTTTTGAAAATCATAAATTCAGGTTTTTATCAATAAAATGCTATAAAAGGACATTACCAGATGCCAGTGATCGTCATACACTACTGGATGCACATTGTAAACTTTTTAATGCCACAATAACACTGATAATTAATTTCTTTTAATTAAATAACTTCACAACCACATTACCAGGATGTTGTCTGCCAATGGATGCATACTTTGATCACTGAAATCCAAATATACCGCCATGGCATGCCCAGACAACCTAAAGGAGTCAGTCATGTCACCCAAATGATAGCACCCTGAGAGATATTGGCGCATCCAATTTTCCTGTGCCCGTTTAGAAATCCTGACAGCTCATGCTTTTGAAATTCTTTCAAGTATTGAAAGAGTGGCAAAAGATGCAGTTGCCTCTATATATAACACACCACATACATGTATAACTTACTGGGGGTCCTTGGAAACCTTGCTTTCCAGATTTACCTTGAGCACCTGGGTCACCCTAAAATCACCAAGTAACATACATGTAGATCAACAATAAACAAACAAATCACCAGATCCATGGGCACTTTATATGCTCCAAGCTTATTTATTCATCAAGACATGCACAACTTTACAGATCATCAAAAGAAAGGTTTAACTTTGAGAAATTTGACACCCAGGGCGGGAAGGGCTTGTTCCTGAAAAATGAAAAAATTTAGCTCTAAAACACAAAACTGAATTTAATTATTTCTGGTATATTTTTCTCTAACCCTAAAAAATGCACTAGTTCAAGGTAACATTGAGTTCAACATGACCACTAATCAAGCAAAACAGACAAAAATAGTGCTGTTAAATTACAGTCAGATGAGAGGCAGAAGGTCCTGCAACCATGCACCTTGTCAAGAAAACTTAGCATAGTGTATTCTTCAGCATTGAGTTTCTATGGGTTGGCAGCATGTCGTGATATTTTGCCAACAAAAGTTGTAAACAGGATTTACATGATATACATGTAGGCGTATGGCTAAATTTTGGACTATTATAAACAGGAACTGTTTTCCAACAATATGCCATACCTCCCTCCCTCCCCCAACAAGTCACAGAATTTTACAGTAGACAGTGCGTAGTCTTGGAATACTCACCCTAGGACCTGAACGACCAGGATTTCCAGGCTCTCCTTGAGATCCCTAAGAGAATGATACCAAGTAAGGCTATTAATAATCAGTTTAGAGAAGTAATAAATTGGCTTGGGTCCCGATAATCAAATCAAGCGGGATACACCACTTTACTACGTGGTAATGCAACATAATCAAACATTGTGGGGGAATATGAACAAGAAAAATTACAGCATTTCAGTACTGCAACAAGCTAATCAAACATTGGAACAATCTCCAATCTAATCATGAGGATCACAACCAATTACCAAAGACCACAGTGCTTAAACAGTGACAGGCAATGCGCTGTAAGTGACTAAACTGTTTGACAACAAATAAAATAAGACAGCAACAATTAATTTTCATTTAACCAGGACAAAAACTCACTGCTTGTAACAAATCAGTTGAATGTACCTGTTCCCCTTTAACTCCATTTTGTCCAGACTGTCCATTTTTCCCTGCATCACCCTACGATTTTTTTCAAAGAAATTCTTCAATTGAATGGACAGGCAAAGAATCAAGTCAAAATTGGACATGTTACTTTGGAACCGGAATCTGCATAGTATGTATAAGTTCAACGGAAACGGATAGAAAAGTATCATCCAAGCAATTAAATTTCAGTAAATACAGTAATAAGTGGAAGAAGTTATCAGTTGAAACTCTGACAAGTTGGACAAAAATAATAATTATTATATTTTGACATTTGGATTCTACAGCATGGTTAAAGGCCACAGATGTGATGAAGCAGAGTACAGTACAAATGTTCAGTCAAGATGACATTATGTAAACATATTAAGGTGGGGTACACCTGAGAGCCGTTTTCACGCCGCTTAAAATCGGTCAAATGGAAATATCTTGTTCGCATTTCAAGCAATACAAAAACCCCCCATTCATTACACAAATCAATGTTTTGGGGTGTTTTGTGAATTTTTGGGTGATTTTTGGGTATATTTGGGAGGAGATAATTTTTCTTAAAGGATTGGTAAAAGTAAGAGAAATAAGAAATGTTGAAGATTTAATGAAGTTTTAAAATTAGAATTTTTAGTTAATAATTAATAGACGGATACCAAGTTAGTCCACTAGCCACCTGGGGTGCTCTTACATGGGTATCAACTGTCTCTTAGTGTTCCAAAAATCATTTTCTTTCTTCTATCCATTCTTAAAACCTCTTCAAATTTCACTCAAATTCAGGTAGAGCCCCGCCTTAAGCAGAGATGAAAGCCAACTCTGCCTAGTATGCCATTCATCTCCTCGGTTTTCAGCAAAAAGGTGTAGGGTTTAAGTGAAACAGCAATTAAAAAACAAAAATAATGATACTTTTTCCTAAGTACCCAATGGCCTTTCTGGGGAACAAAGAGTGGTGTTCTGAGACTTTGCAGCATACCTTTGCTCCTGGTCTTCCTTCTGCCCCCGTATATCCACGAGTTCCAGAAGGTCCCTAGATAAACAAAAACAAGCCAAAGCATTGAGTGCTTTTCTGTGGTTCGTAACAGAAACCAGTTTATAAACTCTTCACTCTATCTAGATCTTCAGCAATCTTCTGGCATCTTAATTTAACTACTGCCTTTTAGACTTAATTCAACTTACCTTCGGACCTGGTAGACCAAGTCCTCCTGGAGCTCCTGTTCTTCCTGGCGATCCCTAGTTAATGAGACAAACACAGTTTAAGGAGACAAAATAAAAAAAATAGTTGCAACGACTGGAAACTACACTAGAATTTCAATGACTTCCCAACTTCATTTGTCTTGGTAACTCAAATGAGAACCAGGGGGAGCAGGGTTGGCGCAGTGGTTGAGCACTCGCCTTCCACCAATGTGGCCCGGGTTCGATTCCCGGACTTGGCGTCATAAGTGGGCTGAGTTTGTTGGTTCTCTACTCTGCTCCGAGAGGTTTTTCTCCGGGTACTCCGGTTTTCCCCTCTCCTCAAAAACCAACATTTGATTTGTAATTATTTGATTTGTGAATATTAGCTTTCTTGGATTGTAAAGCGCCTTTGATCATTTAGATGTTAAAGGGCGCTATATAAGTATTAAAAAAAAAAAATTTAACCTTCAGCTTCCCCCTGTATACAGAAATTTAGCTGTGTATTAATTTTACATGTTAAGACTGCAGATTTTGACTGTTTTACACATTCAAGGGTGGACTGACTTTTTAATTATAATTATGCCAGTCCTTCAAAATATTTTTTTTATAGAATTTTCCAAATGCACCATTTTGAAGAATTACCAGAACTTTCAATGTACTTGACAAAAGGGCACATTTCAATTGCAAAGTAGCACGCCTGTTTAGCCACATCTCAAAACTGGAAAGCGATTAAAGTGTCATGCCAGTGGTAGCCCTATTTTTTCCCTCGCAGGTAAGCACAAACATTTCTGAATGATAAGTTCATCATTGATTTATTGAGACCATGCTTGTAAACAAAACTGTTGGGAGAAACATCTTCAAATTGACAGTCTAGGCCTGCCAGATAATTTTAAAGAATGAACCATTACTGTGCAATAAAATGGCTCCCATAAAAGGCCCCTTGGATTACCACACATTTACATGCACATTAATGGAACAGCTCAAATTTCAAAGGAAAAACCGATATTTACCCTTTTCCCAGCTGGTCCAGGTAAGCCAGGCCCTCCTGGGTTTCCACGTGAGCCCTATTAGGAAACAAAGCAAAAGTGACCACCAACGGCACTTAAAGTAACGTCCACAGGGCTGTTTAAATAATCTGTACATAATTATCTTAAAACAATTAGCAACTTATCAAAGCTTCTTTCCCTGAACTTACATTGCATTTGGAATACAAGCCACCATAACACAACACTTCCTTGGTGGCCAAAAGGTACAATTTATATTAATGTTCACTCAGCTGGACCAAAACTAATCAGGCGTGATTAAGCTTTTGAATTTACGTTATAATTCATAATGTCAAACTGATTTTGAAACACTACATAACGATGGATAAATCTCATTGGCATTTGCCAGGTCCACTTGAATCAAACTACAAGTAGAGAATAGGGCAATTCCAACTTCTCAGTCTAGAGGTTTTCATTCTTCTGCAAAATGGAGATTTATTTTTCGATATGAAACACGCTCATGATCATCAATTAATGACAACTGCATGTACAAAGGTTTACCATACCGATGATCCTTTAGCTCCTTCAAGTCCTCGTTTACCAGGTTTTCCTGGAGCCCCCTAAAAATGGTCAAATCAATTCAAAGATTAATAAAAGTTGGACAAACTAAAACTGGTAATAAACTGTACCAAGAGAACTGATTATTGGAAATGGTTCCATTAAGGCCTGATACAGTGCCACGCACTGTTCCTGATGGCAACAAAGTTTTTTATTAAGTTTCTGACTTGCGTTCCCAAGCAGCTGAACAAACTGCATGGCCTGTGTGAGAAACAGTTTATTATTCCAGAGCGACCACACAACCTAACATCTCCAAACCTACTCCACCCAACAAATATTCCAGCCTGCACTTTGATATTGACCAGTTGGAATGGAGGCCATCTGAAAGTTGTCAAAACAACTACTGGTCATCATAACGTTTTTCCAGTAGAAATGATACAACCATCTCTCTGCCGTAAAAAAAGGACATTAGAAAGCTGTTTCCTGTATGATAATCAGCCAAGCCTGCAGGCAAAACATTGGCAGTCTGACACAGTCATGTCTCCAAGGTTAAAGGGCAGCTACATTTGACAATTTATTGTTGACAAACCTCTTCGCCACGTCTTCCAGGGTCACCAGGAGCACCAGGACGTCCCTAAAACAAACCAAGAAAATTACAATTCTTGAAACCTTTTCTCCAACCACACTTGCAACATGTACGTTATGTCGTTCTTTTGTGTACCTCTTGCTTTAAAGGGGAAGTATCATGCAAATTTGCGGTCATTTCAAAACCCAAAAATGTTTGTCTGTCAGCAGAAACAAAGAAAAAATTGGCAAGTTTGTTATAAACTATCACCTCAGTGCAATAAAACTGTTGATTAGTGCCTCTGGCCAGAGACATAGTAGGCCGGTATGGATTGAAACTTGAAAAATGTTAGGCTAATGTTTTTCAAGTTCTCCCATTTTTGTTTCCAGAATGCGCTAGAACAGATCACGAGTTGTTCCTTTCAAGAATTGAGTTGATTTCTTTCCTCTCGTCATTCTAGAATTATTTGGAAGCTGATTTGAAGGTCTTGTTTCATCATTTTTAATAAAAGATACCAAAAACCTAATGATACTTAATCTTAAAGAGCTGTGACTATTAAACAGTAGAAATGTAAAAGTATGTAGTGTGACAGTGCCTGATAAGCAAGTACATGTAGAGAGCAATAAGTTGACAGAAGTGCTTTTGCAGCAGCTCACCAAATTATTATCATTGTCACCATGTTTGCCATCCAACACTACATGCTATGTACTTAGCTAGTCAAGAGGACTTTTCAGTGCTAAAAAGCCATCAATTGTTCAAATCACAAATGGCCATTTTCAAGGTTACATATGTTAGGACAGTCACATCACAAGAGAGCCTTCTTAAGCAACACAAGGATGGAACAATAAATTTTTACGATTTCTTATGTTACATGGTTTTTCAAAGGAAACAACGTGATTGCAGGTAAACAACTTCACAGCAATAACTAATTCTATTTTGTCCCTCAATACAATGTTGAGAAACAAAATCTACACTGTGAGTGAAGTCCTGAAGACATTTCAAAAATGTACCCCGTCAAAGTCTGATGATCAACAGCTCCAAAGCAAGAAAACAAACAAGTTGACTGTTCAACTTACATCTTCCCCAGGATTTCCTGTGCGGCCTACTGGACCCATAGGCCCAGTTCCTCCCTATTACAAAAACACAAGTGAGCATACAACAAGCATTTAAGTGAAGTACAACGGGCTAGGTATTCTGGAGAGGGGGAAACTTGGTGGAAGCATGGGTAGGGATTATGTGCCACTGGCCAATAAAACTCACACCTGTTTTGGTCTAGCTAAATCCTTGCTGGTTTAGTGCCCTTAGAAAAATTTCAATTTTTTCCTTTTTTTCTCTATAACACTTCAACTTGTGCTTCCATGCTGCCAAAACACCTTCATAAATATAACACTTGATCTCTAGTTTCCTACAAAAAAATTGACCCAATCTGAAAAACCCAGCTAGTTGCTCAAAAAAAACCATGACAAAACTTGCACAAAATCTTTCCTTGTCTTATTTCATGAGCAATGGTGTTAAGTGTGATTTTGTTTGGTGCTTATCGCAGGGTTAAGCTGAAATATTGTATTGAAAAATGGATATATATCGTTTGTTTAAAAAAAATGGTGAAATGTATAACAGTTGAAGACAGACAGAAAAGTATGGGGACAAGACAGGAGAATTTGTTCTTTCATATTAGGGGTTTAAGGGTTAAATGTATGTTCTTTGGTGGACAGGGAGAAGGGCAGAGGGTGGTAAGTGAGGTTGGATACCAGGAAGTCTACCAGAGACAGGGAAAGAGAGCTGGGGTAGTGGGAGTGGGAGGTATGTTGTGTAACAGCAGCCACTAAAAAAGGGTTGGAAAATGGAAATAAGGGTATGGAAAGCGAGACGTTCACGCCACTGTCCCCCCTTAATTTTACCATTATTACATTTAAATTTTACCAGTTCTCCTTTGTTTCCAGGAAGCCCAGTAGCACCATTAGCACCAGGTGTTCCAGGTTCACCCCGTTCTCCTGGTTGCCCGTTAGGCCCTGGGTCACCCCTAGTTCCCATGGGACCTGGGTCACCAGGCAGGCCAAAGTTTCCCTTCGCTCCAATCGTACCGGGGGGTCCTGCACCGCCACTCTCACCAGGACTCCCCTGGAAAAGAAAACATTATTACGTCAGAAAGGTCATTCCAGGTTAATTTCTGAAAAGTAATAATATTAATAACAATAATAATAATAATAATAAATAAAATTTATTTTCTTCTTTTGCGCGTGTTACATAGTAAGATGCTCACATGCACATCACAAAAAGGAAAAACAATTTACAATTTAAAGTGATAATACTAATTACAATAAGCATATTTAAAATCTATATAAGTAGATAAATGACAATAGCAGCTTATAATAATAATTATGATAATAATAATAATAATAATAGGTAATAGACTAACTCTAGTATAATTATGATAAGTAGACTAACAGTAAAAGGTATGATTACAATTATGTGACACATGTACAACTGTAGGTCTCAAGGAAATAGCAACATACTTGTAAGAAATTAAAGAGGACAACAAATAACAGAACGGTGACAAAGACAAGGATGGCATATCTTGTGTTTGCCAAAATAATTGAACAGCAACTTAAATTAATGGCATTAAGAAAGGTGAAAGTACATTCACAACAAAACAAGATTATAATACCTGGAGAAGACATTCATGAAATACACCACAGTAATGACAGTATATATATATTAATATTATTGTTCTTTAACTACAGATACAATCTACAAATTTGTGCTAAATGAATCACTCAAAACTGAAAATGACGAATCCACTTACTGCTGGTCCTTCAGGTCCAGATTTTCCGTCAGGACCTGATGGTCCCTAGAAAAAATGAACAGACAATTTTTTTATTGAAACATTGAGTTTCACGGCAGTTTGATGCTTTCTTATATAATTAGTGCTACCACTCAGGTGTATACGAATGTTGTCACATAAACAGGGAGGTCAAATAATTAACCCTTTAAACCAAAGGTGAAAGGCATTTATGTCCAAATCAGTATAAATACACACCCTATACTCTGTATAATAATTAATTAAACCATTTGAAAGCCCAATCAGCAAATATTTGAAAAATCATGTCGATTTTATAGCCTGTGTAGCAGTCGTTTCCTTTTCCTTCAAGCCAAGCGAGGCAATCGCGCGAGGGTATTGGGCAAAAGGGAGAAAAAAAGTAGGAGCAGGGGGGAGGGGCGGGGAGGGAAAGGAAACGCCTGCTGCTGAGCCCAGACATTTTACCGAACGCCGTTCGTCAGCGAACGGGAGGCAATAATGTATTTCCATTGGTCAATCGTCTGTCAATCAAACTCATCGACCAAAACGACATCCGGTAAACCATCCGGTGAATCATTTCATATACTTTACATCATCCGGTAAACGTTTATCAAAGATGAAAATACTGGCCGAGGCGGAAAACTGCAGAAAAGAACTCTCTCGAGTGTCCTTTCGATTTCGAGTTTGCTTTGCTTTGGAAACGACTAAACTACTTTCGCCGGGAGATACATTAATTCAGTTGAAACCGGAGCAAAGGACTGCTATTCTCGGTCACGCTCAAAATATAGTTTTCATTGCGCTTTGGTTTGTTGGTAGGTATTATCGTCTCAACAAACATAATGTCATTCGTTTTTCGAAATCCCGCCGGAATTTTTAAAAATTTAAGGAAATTTGTTCTGGCTGTCGGCGGTCTCATTAAAAATGATTGGTTCTCATGTGACATTTGACGTGACAGTGTAGGCCCCAAGGGAGCGAAGCCATTTGGGGGCGTTCGGTAAAATGTCTGGGCTCAGCAGCAGGCGTTTCCTTTCCTTCCCCGCCCCTCCCCCCCGCTCCTCCTTTTTTGCCCAATGCCCTCGCGCAATAACCCCGTTTGGCTTGAAGGAAACGGAAACGACTGCTACGCAGGCTAGTCAATTTTATGAAGTAAGAGATTTTTGTGTTTGAGTGAAATGGATTTAAAATACAAAAACGAAAAACTTCAAAACTGTTCAAAACTTTTGATGAACAGTATTAGGTATTCCCCTAAACTATACCTCCTTTCACAGCTCGCAGGGCACAGATTAATGTACCACATGTTTCAAATCCTGTAAGTATTTGGAGCAAAAATTGAAAAATTGTAGGGGTGGTCAATCATATCATAGATAGAAGGGGTTCACAATTTCATGACTTCAATGACCCAGTTGATTGTTACATGTACAAAACCGTGAAGGAGGTTTGGAAATGATGATCGTAAAATTTGGCAACTCTTGCCTTGCTTTGAATTTCTCCAAAGTTACTTGTGGTTTGAAAAAACTTGGCTGTACCTTGTTTTTTTCAACCCATACCTCAGTGTTTGGAGATAGGATGAAACTCTCTTCCTCAAAATCTAGCAATATTTCTTGACTGTTTTTAATAAAACAATTTTTCCTTATTCATCTAGCTCATATCCAACGCAGGATCGCAACATAATAGTTAAGAATACATTTGAATCCCTCTAGGATTGGTGCAAAAGTAAGGTGACCATCACACCACAAAAGAAAATCTTTGAACATATAGCCTGCACTCAACAATGATCTCTCTCTCTCTTAGTCCTTTGAGGCCCCAGTGGGGCATAGGGCCTCAACAATGATACTTTGCAAAAAAAGGAGCGTTCCCTTACAATAGGACCAGGTTCTCCGGCATCTCCTTGTTTGCCACGCGGACCTGATTCTCCCTAAAAAATAAAAAAGGATTTGTTTGCTCAGTCAGATCAAGATCAACGCCTTGGTCAACTGGGGTTGCAGGTGAAAGAGTGTTCAATTTGCAACTCAATTTGCAAGCAGGGTGTGCTTGTACATTATCAATCTTAAAACTCCATGCAAGTTGGCAAAACATTTTCAATGAATGCTTGGTTTTATCAACAGAGTTGATAACCATAACTATAATAAATTAAATTTATAGTGCAAAGATCACAAAAATACAGTATTCCAATTAACTGCTTAACACAATGCTTAATTATTTAAAATCTGAATTTAAATGTGTGTAATAAAATAAAAACATTTTATAAAATATAGAGATATTAACTGTCAAATAAATACAAAATAAATTAATAGTACCCGGCCTGCTTAAAAAGGTATGGCTTTAACTTCAATTTTAAAACAGTAACATTTACATGTATTTAATGTAACGGTTACGATATGTTTGAAATAAACAATCAAGCCGTTTTTGAATAAAATGTTATCTCTAAATCCTGGAATTTCCAAGCGTAAGTCTGTCACACAAATACCAAAAGTTTCACAATTTGGACATAACTGTTTAATGGCAAGCTTAAGCATTTGCCCAGTTTTCCTAATCGCTACCTTTTACAGTAAATTAGCATCTCATTTTGCTTTTAGGGCAGTTACCTTTATACCATCAACACCGTCTCTTCCTGGTATACCAGATAATCCCTGGAATAGAGATAAAACAAGTGTTATGTCATGATTAAAGACCACATGCACGAGTTCAGACTATGGGTAAAATAGTGGAGTTTGAGAGAGATTTCTTTGGGTTCAGTAACTAATGTATACTGCAAAAAATGCACTGTTCTTTTGATAACAGTGGGCCCTTCATGTTCACGCTGTTGGTTAGCACAAGGGTAAAGCTGTTTGTAAATACTGACTTAATAAGCATACACCGTTTATGGGAATTAGTAATTAATATGTGTTGGACATGTTTTGGACTGTGCATCCTTCATAGGTAACAGACATTGTTATGGATTTTGTAATTTGCTGGCATTGTTTGAGTGAAAATGTGTGCAAGTATCAATTTTTTGGGGGGAATTTGTTGCCATTTAGTCAATTCATTCAAAGCAAATGGCACTCAGGAGATCTGCCAAAGCCAACTAGGCACAAACTATCTATACCTCTTGGCTTACCTGAATCCGGTAACTGTAGTATCTCTCAGTATATACATCAAAAACATGTATTTTGCTGTATTTAACACGATAATATGGTTTTTAAAAATTGTAAAAAAATTCTGGTTTTCTTGCAAAACACAAAATTTATTTATAGAAGTTCTTTAGGTGATGTGTAGATTCACGTAAAAAAATTAAAAAAATGCAATAGGTCGGGCACTTTTTTCTGTCAGTTTGAAAACACAGTGTAACATTAACATGAAAAGGATCTCGACATGCTTATAAAACAAAATAAATTCACTTAATTATTGTAAACTGTAATAATCCCACTCAGCTTTACTTTTCACATTATTTTTCCACCTACAACAATAACTAAAGTTAAACTATAAGTTTGTCAAAACTTTGAAATAAAAACAAAGTTCAGATTGTTAGCAGGTAAAGTCAGCAAAATGACACCTACAGTTTCCCCAGCTAGTCCTGTGTCTCCTCTGTCACCTCGATCACCTTGTGCACCCTACAGTTTCAAAAACGAGAAAAACATGGTTCATTTTAAGGGAAGTTGCACTGTGGAACTCACACTTGTGACAGATAAGAATTTGCCAGTCTCTGCACTACAGGCTGAAAAGATTACATGGCAAGAAACTTTACTGAATTTGCATGTGCATGTAACATATAGAAAATGACAGGGACGTTACAAAAACCACAGGGCAACAGGCTCGAACAAAGTTTCATTTGGTGAACATTGTATGCATATTACAGAGGCTCAGGGATAACAACAACAACTACATGTATTTATTTGAAAGAAATCACATTACAAAATTGTGACTTGAACAAGATAGTTGGTAGCAGCTAGGCACCCGAAATACATGTAACTTTGATGAGCTAGGGTTTACATTTAATTTGTTTTAAGTGAGGTAAAAATAACAGTAAAATAATAAATGAATAAATGATCGAATGAAAAAGTGCAACAAGTACATGCAAGTGTCACTATGTATGCAAAGCAATATAATATCGGCAAAGGCTTATGAATTTATTTTACTTTAATTTTTTTGTTTAAATGAGTCATTACTAACTGAAGAGACTTAATTGAGTCAGTGATTTCCAGATCTTAGGGTCTTGGAATCTAGATACACCTGCAAATTTAGGCCTTTTGCTCCACACCAGGGCTTGACACTAACTTTTGGCATCACTTTCCACTTTGGAAAGTATTTCCAACATATTTTGTAGGATCAGTCTCTAATAACAATTTCTAATAAAATGATATTTCTTGTGCCTCCTTCACCCCCCACCCCCTCCGCCTTTTCAATTCCACTAGCCCACCAAATTTGTAATCCAGGTTGAGGGACAAACTCAGCAACCATAGTCCTTCAATATTACATGTAATTCTCATTAGGCAGTCCAGAATGTCCACTGATAAACAAGATCTGCAGTCTGACTTAACCTTCCCTATTACAGAAAAGCCTCGTTCACAGCAAGCCATTTGCTGTCGACAGTGGTAGAATTTCAACCAACATCAGGATGTTGGGAAATCCTGTTAAAAGTCTCTTTCACAAAGCTTTAAGGGGGAGGGGCAAACAGTTGTTAGAAACGTATGCCTTCAACTTTACCACTCCATTCCCTAAACACAGCATCAAATTCAAAACTGTTCTTCTCAAGTAACAGTCTACTTTCCAGAAATGGCAAGCAAAATTTTCGTTCATTTTTGTCTTTTTACTTCCCAGTGGCAAAATCTACTCTCCAGTGGTAAGTGGGTGAGAGTTAGTGTCGAGCCCTGGATGATGAGTGAGTTCTCACAACAACATGACACAATTGATACAATGTACTTCTCACCTGATCACCCTTCACTCCACGTAGACCACGGACACCACTTATTCCTTGAGGTCCCTTTAACATGAAACAATTTAGCACCATGAGCACTTTTTACATTGATCAAAAACATTTCAGGTAGCTATAGCCCATACAATGTACCAGTAAGGGGATCTAGGAACACACATTTTGAAACAAATTATGCATTCAGGCAGTACTGTACGCTCAATTTGTTCCAAATTACAGTATATAACTGTAACATACATTATGTTACTGGTAAAGAGCACTAAAATATTTATTTGTCGCAAAATTTCACTTGCCGTTTCGCCTATAGCACCGGTTTCCCCAGTCTCTCCAGTTGCACCTTGAGCACCCTAAAGGAAAACATGCATCAACAATTAAGTGGCATTTACTACAAAGCAAAGTTACAGAATTTCTTAACCATGATTATCGTACAGTGTAAGTTGAGACCATGGGACAAAAAATGTGATCAAACCCTTTAATCCCCAATGGCACCTTCCTTTTTTTCTGTAAAATTATTCCATTCAAACATGCAAGGACATGAGAAAATATAGAGTAAAGGAATTCATCGTTTCAGTAGGTATTAGATACTGACAATAGACACTATTTCTCAATGCTGTCTTTAAACAAGAAGTTCCGCTATAAAAGGTCAAGCCCCTCCTTTATTTCACACCTTTGTGGATGTGAGATCCAAATTTAGACGTCATTCAGTCGTGGCAAGTTGTTGACTTAAAAGCAACCTCTGAAAAATATGCCTCAAAATTTCATAATATCACCACAGCAATATGGGATATCAAGTTCTAATTTATTTAACAAGGTTTATTCTGCAAACTAAGCCAATTATATCGGTAAGGGCTGTAGAAAAAAACGTACATCAAAGAGCTGATGTGTCAGTGGATCGGCGAAGCATTGCGTGACATCCCAGGAGAAATGGTTGACAATTAAGTTGTTCCTGAAGTGCGGAATTACAAATTCTTTGGACGGTTCCAAGGACAATTTTGTATTTGATAGCTCAGATGATGAGTCAGTCGTGGCAGATGACTTAGTTTTGAGAAAACTGTTTGATGACTCCAACTAAGAGTCAGATTTTGAAGGATTTTAAGGTGCATATTTTCTTGTAAATAAGCTGCTCGGATCATTGCTTTAAACCAAGAACGTAAATTGGTAGGTATAGTCAAGATTTTCTTCTGTAAACTTGATTTGTAATAAACTGTTGTAACAAAGAATCTTTTGTCGTATTTTTGCGCTAAAAATGTTTGTTTACGGTTTTAAAAACAATGGGAATTACACATTTTTTTCTAGAAAGTGTCTTGAAAATTAGGGTGTGCATTATACATGAATATGGGTTGTGCATTATACACGGGTAAATACTGTATGTTGTTTGTCAGTTGTTTACGCTCTGATGGCTGATTGACAACTGAAGGTGAGAATGGCCAGGCCTGAGACTATGTTACACTAGAACTTCCTGTTTAAGAAATACGTGGAGTCGAGTGGAAAGAACTTGTACTAGATAATGTTCGAGCTTACAATAATAGCCTTAATTAAAATCATCAGAGAATATTATCTGTGCCAACCAAAGGAACTTGTCACTTAGCTGTTTTGCACTTTTCATGGCATTGGAGACTAAAAAAACCACGACGCCAAATGCTCATGAGAATGTCACTTTCATATAAAATTAATTGGCATAACTTGGACTACTTTGCAATAATCCAAGTAGTTCAACCTGTACAAAGTGGCCAAACTATCCAGGAACAGAACTGGTTTAAATGGCTTTCAAAAAAAAATTACTGTCATGTGCTCACACTATCCAAAACTTTGGTTATTTGTTGTTTTGCAGAGGACTGTGAAGAAATGCACCAAAATGTATAATGCATGTACAGGGCATTGTTTCTCTAATTAAATAATATTGTTTTGTGATTTTCTCCTTGCTATCGCCATAGCATTAATAAAACTCCCTATCATCAAGAACAAACAACAACAACAACAAAAAAAACTATCATGGCAGCAGTATATATCAGATGTGAGAGTTACAAGACAAAAGAGCTGGGTTGTTAAGTCTTAGCAAAGAAATGCACCAAAATGACAATGTATTTACAGAACATTGTTTCTCTAATTAAATAACATTGTTTTGTGATTTTTTTTCTTGCTGTCCCCAAAGCATTTCTTATTAATAAAAACTCCCCATTGTCAACAAACTATTTACACAGCTGCAGTATATTGGATGTGAGAGTTAAAAGACAAAAGAGCCGGATTGTTGCCTTAGCAAAGTCCATTTCTCACCCCACAGGCCAAAAATTGACAACTGTTGAGTGCATTGTCTTGAAGGCAGGTTAATAACCCTTGCATTACCTGGCATTTCCTAGTAAATTACATTTAAAAAGCCACAGTAAAGAAATGATGCATGCACCTGGCATTAAACTGTGGCACTCATAGAGTATTCACTTACATCATTTCCATCCACTCCTGGTTCACCAGGAGGTCCACTAACTCCTTGATCACCCTGAAAAATTAACAAAATTAATCATTAATTTTAGATATTAATAACAATAATAATAATAAATACATTTTCTATCTAATAGTGCTTATTATTTACACAATTAAAACATGACCTGTAAATTAAAAAAAATCATATCGCAAACAATTTAAAGCAATGTACAAATTAACAGTTACTGTTACCTATTTCTAAACAAATAGGTACAGGTGTATCAAGTGTTTTTAATTTTGAAGATTTAGTGGAGCTGACCGATTTCAAATTAAGAGGAACAGAAACACAGTGACACAGAAAGCTCTCACACCATAGCTCTTCCACTTTCAAGCATGGGAGTCTACTTTTAACTGATTTACTGTGGTTATGAATCGTGACTTCTACTACTAAAACTAGGCAGTGAAACCAGTCGCTCGCGGCTCGTGGGTCCACTTGCATTTTTAAAACTCAGAATGGAACCAGCATGGAACAATGTACAGCCTAAAGGTAAAGCAAAAAGACAGGATTTGCGAACTTGCTATAATCTCTGGTTCTGTTTTTTTTTTTCAGTAATATTAATAAGATGTGATCTTGAAAAATTGAAGAGACAAAAAGTTCATTTAATGCTTCCAAATATGTGTCTAAACTCTATTCTCTCAATAAAGGATAAGCAAACAATAATTATTATTTCAGGTTTAAAGGAAGGACAAAAAGGAACAGATTTAGTGCTTGAGTTTGGAATCAGCAAGCAGCAGATCTCAGATATACGCAAAAACAAAGACTAGATCTTTGACGAATGATGGACTTCGCTATGCTGTCATGTTGCCTTTCCTTGAAACAAACAAGCATGCTTGAACATTTCAGAACGCTTTGAATACACTAACACTTAAAACAGCAACTATTTCATTTGTAAATTCATCATAACATAGAGGCTGTATATGCAATTCTGATCTATTCACAATTAAATTCTGTTTTCTTATTTCCTTTGTTTACATTACTGTCTCATTAATATTCATATTTTCGATAATCCGGACTCTCAGTTATCCAAGGCAGACTATTTACTCAAGTCCCAAAGAGTCTGGATAATCTAAGTTCGACTGTATCATCAATAAATAATAAACATACAGTTCCTCCTGGTGGACCAATAAGACCGCCTTCTCCGGGTTCTCCTTGAATTCCCTGCAAGCCAAAATAACAAACATAAATTTGAAAAAAAATAGGCACTGGTTGAAGGTGCACATGTTTGCTGAAAAAGGTAAATTTAAAGTGCATTGAACAGTAATCACTTAGGTTTAAAAGTTTAGTCATGCTTAATAACACTGTTTGGTCAGTAAGCCTCAGAAACTCAGAGAGCACGTTCTTTATGCAGAGGGCTTGCTATCATCTTGCTATTACAGTGGTACAGACACTTGCTTTTGCTCTATACGAGTTCAATCATCCGTTTAATGAGAGGTTACCTTTTTCACTGTGGTAAGCTTTATTTAAGCGCAGCCATATTCAAAGTCAATTGATTGACAGTTTGGCCTACTGCCAAATACTTGGAGAAATGAAGAAAGATCTAGATGCCATGAAAAGGTTTACTTAGAATAAAGCAGCACACATTCTGAAAGATGGAGCAAAGAACGTTTAAAAATAAACTGCAGTATATGCCCAAAATTCCTGTTAAAAAAATATAGTCAAATAATTTATAGTCAAATTTGTAGACTAAGGTGGGCACCCATGCCATGGCCCTGTGCCCAGTCACTGAAAAAGGATGTTGTTCAGACTCCTTGGTGCCCAAGGAACAAAAATCATTGTGTTTCATTCGTCAATATTTTAGTGCCTACCATACATGTAATTTTGCTTACTGTATCACAGGGAAGCATAAAGAAAAAGTGTGGGAACTAACAAAATCCTGTTCAGACAAGTGCTCGTGCCCAGGAACAGGGCCCAAGTACTGCAGTTGGAGGAAGTGCCTGTGCCCAGGCTCGGTGTACAGATCTTAACTCGGGCACCAACAAAAAGCTACGTTCAGACTAGGTTTCTGTGCCTGAAAGCCACGCATGGGCATCACGTCTAAACAGGGCCTTAGAAAACCGTCCTCTGAACATTGCATGCACAAGGTCTGTTTGTTTGTCACGAGTCTATTAGCCAGTAGCCATAAAAATCTAACCACTCATGATCAGAAGAGCTTGTTCCTACTGTACAAATTGAGTATTAAAAACAAATCGATGAATTCCAATCTATACATTTTGTAGATTTGGACTCCTGAACTACGGATACTGCACTACAGACTGGGTTTATAACCATGCAACAAAGTGTGGACTGAGAACTGAAGCTACGATTCTGTCTAGTTTCATCAAGATTTTATAATAGTACACATCTTTTCAAACTAACTCATATTTTGGGTCAACTTCTTCATTTTTCTACCTTTATTTTAGTACATGTGTATGTTTTATATCCATTCCAGGACTACAAGTCCATTGTCCATAGCCAACACTCCCCCCTTAAACTGTCCAAACCTTGGTGCTGTGATTGGCTCCAAGGTCTTCCAAGATTGGTATACTTGACAGTTGACAAAACTCAGTTACAATGAATCAGCAAACACTCACAAGTACAGCTGTAGTTTGCATTCAGCATGAAAATGAAAAATATTAAATAAATACAACTTTGTGTTCTATTCTTTTGTTTCATATAGTTGTTGTTATTATTATTTTGTTTTGGTTTCACTAATTAAAATAAATTACTTAAAGTGCCTATGAAGTAAAAAATTTCTTGTTCTAATATGATAGTTTATTATTTTCTGATTCTTAATATGGAGGTTTTAGGCAGTAAAGTGCCTATGAAGTAAAAAATTTCTTTAAGGTGTCCGACTGTAAAAAAAATTAAGCCAATAAAGGTTTTCCTACATCTGGTCCACGTGGTCCTGGTGATCCACTCTTTCCTGGTGATCCCTACAATACACAACAAAGCTTTATCAATGCATGATACATGTTTATGTCATAAGCAAGACCCTGTATGCCTTGTGATTGGCCCTGGCCCATTATCTTTAATGTGCGCAATCAGAGTCCACGTTTTTTTAGTCAATGTATAATAGATCTTTATTAAATAACACACAGCTGTACGCTTCAACTGAACAGGTGCACAGGAAAAAGCCTCAAGTGACTTCAGGAGAATTTTGAGGTGGATAGCATAAAACATTCTTTTGGCAATACATACTGGTAATTAAATTGTCCAAGGAAAACATTCACATTATGACCAAAAGAGTGAATTCAAAACCTCAGTCAGGACTGACAATCCAATTTAAAACTTGTCAAAGGGACGCTAGTTTCTGAAAGAACTGTCAGTGGTAAGTATTATTGCATCAGTGGGAGAGTAGAAACAAATGTTTGGTTTTAATCAAAAGAGTTGATAACTAATTAAAAGGTAATTTGGCCACCGTAAAAATATTTGACTGCCGACATTCAACTGATAGCCTTATGTCAGAGCAAATCCAAAATTCACATCATGCACCCTTTAATAATAATAATAATAATAATTATTACAAGTCTCAACAAAGTTTTGGAAACCATTTTGCTCCATCGCAGACAAGCAGACATGAACATTGTATTTCGCTAAACTGGAAGTGTTTGGTGAATGAACTATCAAAAATCCGACAATAATGTCAAAAGTGCTGGAATTTTGCTGTCAGGTGAAAAGTAAAACAAAACTTTAATTTGTCCTAAAGAACAATCAAGGGATGGCACATAACAATCACAATTTATCAAGTTGAAACAGCTAGCTGCTCAATTGTTTTTCTGACTGGGCTGGCAAAGTGGATGGCAAAGTTCTAACATCAAGTTTGTTTAAGAAAATTAATGTCTCTGTTATTGTATAAAATACCTTTGAATAAAATACCTTTTCCCTACTAGCACCTTTAGTTGATGAAGAAACATATTTCATGTTTCAAGTGCTTGCAATTCAAGTTAAATTTACTCACCGGAGCACCTTTCTCCCCACGGACTTCCTGAAACTGTGTTCCTGGTCCTTTAGAGTCACTAGGCCGTATAATCTAAGAAAAGGAGATTTTATTTGTTATAAATATTATAAGCAATACTAGTTACTGCTGTTAGCATTACAAACTAGGGTTAACTACAGCAGAATCTCAATTATTCAAACCCTGATTTTTTTTAAACTGATTCTTTGAACCAAAAGTTGTCTCCCTTGAATTTGCTTTGGTCAGGTTTTTATCCCCGATTTTTGGAACTCCCAACTTTTTAAACTATATTCAGTTTCCCTAGGAGGTTCAAAAAAATCGGTATTCCACTGTATAACAAACTCAAGACTTCATGTTCTTGTGAAAAGACACCCTTCATGATGCGACCTACAGCATTCAAAAGAATTGATTAAAGTTGCGTTTTGGTGGACGTCAATCAAAGAAAACCTGCTGAAATTGTTTTAAATTCTGACAACATTCCAAGGTAAACCGGCAAGAAAGTAAGAATTTTACCTCGCTAAGAGAAGGTACATGTAAACTATATTTAAATTGATTTCCGAACCAGATCAAGTAAAAATAAAAGGTATTTTTGAATTAAAAAATTTAACTTTCACTGCACCATCGCTGATTTTGCAGAATTATCAGGTGTAGTGATTTCAAATGTTTCATAAAAAAAATACGGCTTCGTCTGAACAATGCCCATTCTTTTAGAGGACCTGGCTTGGAAATCAATTTTCATAAAGTTTACCATCCGTCAGCAGATAAAACTGTCCATTTCTTGGTTCTGTTGTCCTGAAATATTCTCAGAATTCAAAATAATTTCAACGGCTTTTCTATGACTGACGTCCACCAAAAGGCAACTTTATCGGAGTCTTTTGAAGGCGATAGGTCACGTGTTATTGGTAACCGCTGTAATAGTTGAGAAAGTGATGCAAGTGGAGTTTTCTTCATATTATGAATCTCAGGTTTTAATTGTCTCCAATTTTGAAATCTTTACTGCCTCGGCAGTAAAGATAATATTATGAACCGACTAAAGAAGGCTCGCAGTGCATTCCAGAGACGATGGAAGGTGTGGGCAGCGAGAGGAATAGGAAGGAGAACCAATATACGCCAATTGAAGACTTAAGTTCAACTGGTCCTGCTATATGGCAGTGAAACGTGGAAGATCACAAAGGCTGATGAACAAAAACTGAATAGTTTCCAATGCCAATGCCATAGACGGATAATGAAGATCAAATGGCAGCAAAGAATGACGAACAAGAGAGTGGTTGAGATGGCAGAGATCAATGAAATACCGTAAATGCTTGAATTAGCGCCCGGGGTGCTTATTTAATTTTCTAAGGCAAGAGGGGGGCCCTTATTTGAAGCTGGATGCTAATTCCAGCATCCAGATAGAACTGGTCAGATAGAACTGGTCAGGACATGTACTCAGGAGAGAGGGTGAAAAGGACTGTTTTACCGCATTGGGGTGGACTCCAGAAGGACAAAGGGCAAGAGGAAGAACAAAGACCACTTGGAGAAGGACTGTTGAGAGGGAGAGAAACAAGGCAGGGTGGAAGAGTTTGAATGTAGCCAAGACGGCGGCACGGAACAGAAATTGTTGGTCAGAGAATGTGTCGGCCTTCTGCGCCTACTGGCGCTCAGAGAGTTGATGATGATGATGAATTTTGAAACATTTGTACAGCATGGCCAAAATATTTAATGGGGATTGACACTTGGAATTGAAATTTTGAATTTTAAAAAATCACATGGTGTTAGATTCAAACTTCATATATTAGTAATAACCAACTGACGATGTCTCACACAAAACTAGTTTTGTATTCGCAAAATAATAATTGTAAATTAGTGTACACATAAGTGTTGTTAAGTAAATGCAAATGAGATGCTTCCTGATTCAGATGATGTTTGGTAATACTTTGTAGGATTCAACAAGCAAAATTAGAAGTTGGAAAAAAATTCAGGTTGTCTAATTTTAATGATAACAAAAAATATTAAAAAAAAAAAAAATGCCAGTAATTAACATTAATGCTGGGTCCATGAGGCAAGGATTTCAGCGTTTCATTAGCAAAACATCATGGTAACATTTGAAGGGGTGCGTGGAATAAGGCCCTAAGTGACTTTTGATGTAAGGTCAAATTCTCCTTTTGTTTCACAAGGCAACTTGGAAGGAGAATGTAGCAATTTATCAGAAGTCACTTAGGGCTTTTTTCCAGGCACCCCTTCATTTATAAATGTTTGCAAATAGTCAAGATAGCAGTAGACTGACAGCAAATTTGAAATATAAAACAGAATTTACTCACGTCATGGCATTTGAATTTACAGTATAAGCCGAAACACATCTTTGAAATTAAAATAATTTATGTTGTTTTCTATTTACAGATTTTAACGACAGTGCATGCCTCTGAATTCAGAGGTATTTTGGTGCAGCTTGATTATTTATAGCTCTACAGGAAAACAAAGATCTTAGCAAGAGCTATTGAAATCCACAAAAGAAAATTGGCGGAAACCACACTGAAAATGTGTGGTTATCCCCAATTTTCTTTTTGGATTTCAAGAGACCTTGCTAAGATCTTTTCATTTTCTCCACAGTTGTTAACAACACACAAAAAAAAAACCTTTGAATTAGGAGGCATGTGGTCCCCTAAGAAATCAGGACCATCCAGAGATATGCAGATCATATCCACAGTAGCAAAAGGAGGCACCGTCCTTAACCCCTTTAAAAGCGCTAACAGTAATCAGCATCAAACTTCTGCTTGTAATACAGTTAACACCCACATTTAAGAACCCACTTTTTTCTAGGTCAACCTGAATAAGCCTTCATATATTTATTGTAAGATTCTTATATAACAGGGCTGAGTTGCTCGAAGCACAGTTAGCGCTAACCATTGGTTAAGAGGTATTAAAACCTACAGGTTGTCATGGTATTTAACCCGCGTTTGCCCTAGCCACGCTTCGAGCAACTGGGCCCAGGTGTCTAAAATGACAAATTTCAGCCTTGAGGTTCTTAATCGACTTGTTCTTTTACGCGGGTGTTTACTGTATCAATGCTTATTCAACCCTCGAGGTCATCAGCATAATATGAAGGATATGATCACCCAAGTTTCTTGACATTTTAACCCTTTAAGCCCCCAGTAGTGACCACCATCTAATTTCTCCTTACAATGTCACTGCTTGATTAAACATTTAAGTCAGGAGAATAAAGGAAATAATCACCAAAGATGAAATGCCTTGATTTTTAGACAAAATCTCCCAACTAGTAGCATAAGAAAGATATGGAGGACAGTGAGGAGAATATAAACATTGATGATGGGACAGAAAGAGTTAAACAACTTCTCCCCAATACTTCTATCAAAAAAAAAAGTATGGGGACAAGATAGAAGAATTTGTTGTTTGATATTAGGGACTGGAGGATTAAATGTACATGTATCAGGACCAAAGAAAGGGTTTACAAGTCAACTCTGCTCTTACATGTCCAATTCCAATAGGATCAGGCCCACCGTCTGGCCCTGGCCCGCCTGTAGGTACTGCAATCATTGGTCCAGGAGGACCAGGATGACCCGGGGGACCAGGTACTCCAGGGTCACCTTTGTCTCCATTAGAACCAGCAGCTCCCTAGTAGGAATGAAGGAAATATAGTCAGTTTAGGAACTGAACTTTGCAAACTTCTTAATAACTCATGAAAAGAAAACAGATGAAACCACTACCGCAAGGGAGCCACTTTGCAAACTTCTTAATAACTCATGAAAAGAAAACAAACGAAACCACTACTGCCCGTTAGCCATCTTAATATCATATACGTTGGTGAACTTTTGGTTTGAATTAGTATAATTTCTCCAAGAATAGAACACTGTCTACTAATAAAAGTGTGATATCACAAATATTAATTTATTACGAATTTTGAAATTATGGGATTTATTAACTAAAGATGTTAATAATTCATACAATCAATGATAAATATTATTAAACTATATGAAAAGGAGGTACCAGAGGTTAGCCCTATCGAGGATACCTCCCAAATGAAAAAGAAAGGAGAAAAGAAAACCTAAATATAAACAAAATATTAAAAAATAATTCATCATTTATCAAAATGCACAGTCATAATATTTTACAATGTTCGCAAAGAACGTGACGAAAAATGCCTACTTGCCAAAATTATCTGCATCTTTCGCTGTTTAAAACATTAACAATACTAATATCTCACCCCCAAATTGCAATGAGTTACTGATTTTTGGCAAGTAGGCATTTTTCATTTGTGGTTAAATATCATTTAGGCAAAGTTAAACTTGAGCCAGGGGCTGGTCAGCGGTCCACTTGCAAAGTCATTTGCGGGGGCACCCTTTGGAAATCCCAGAGACATCTGCTTCTCCTGCCATTGCTAGCTTGCTTGTATTTCGCTCACTACTCCTTTTGAGTTGTTCATGTGCATGCTCTATCAAATATCTCAACAAATTCCATAATTTCAGGAAATTTAATTACTTCTTGTAACAGTCATCATCCTGTATATCAAAAATTACTCAAAAGAGTGTTTCATCCGATTTCCAGACACCTCGGAGTTGGTTAGAAACATTGACTGTGCCTCTGACCTTGTGATTGTGCAAATTTCACACAAAATTACCACAATGACCCCTTAATTGCATATTAGGCATTAAACAAATCACACGTGGCTTGTCGACACTCACTGGTTCTCCTCGTATTCCAAGTGATCCTTTTACACCTGGGGTTCCTGGATCACCCTTAAACATAAAAATAAAAGAAAACTCACTGTATGGAGGTCATGATGGTGTTTACAAGCTTAACTTTCAAGACGTATTCAGCTACATACATGATATATATCCAGAAGAAAACAAAGACTCAGCTGCCTTCAGAATTTGCAGCGTACATTTTACAGTTGAACCTCTTTATTCCGGACATCAAGGGGACAGGAATAAGTGTCTGCATTATTGAGGTGTCCGTTTTAGAGAAGTAGGCTTTATATATATGGATTTTGTTCTCTCAGGGACCAAGTTAACTGTCTGTGTTAGAGAGGTGTCCGTAAGGAGAGGTTGCACTGTACTATCATACTGTGAGGTGGTTTCTATATACACTGTAAAGGTGGTCTCTGTACATGTATATATACATGTATATGTTGTGGTTCAAAAATTTTGGGGCGGGGAATGTTTAAAAATTTTCAAACCAATTAGATTTTTATTTCCCTTTGTCCCAGATTATGGTACTGTACATGTAATAAATACTGCACAAAGGAAAATATATATATATTAAACAATATAAAAACATGTAACTTACATATGTTGGGATATCTAGTATTACAATGATAATGTACATGTATAATTTTCTACTGAAAAAAATATTTTATTCAACACAATTTTTTCTGGCTTGTTTGTTTGTTTTTTTTTTGCTCTTTTGTTTTTTTTTGTTTTTGCTTTTTGGTTATTTCCTGACTTGTCACTGACCACAAACAAACTTTCATTAACTATCCACGACAAATCCTTTCCAAGGAGACAAATCCACAGAAAATAAAATTCTCTCAATAATGTTACTGACAGTGACTTCGAAGTAGAATCTAGAATTTCCCTGACTTGATGAAAAGTGCCCTGAATTTTCCTTGATCGTGGTAACCCTGCTTGTCTTAGAGGAAATGGTGTGGGTTTTTCAGGTAGCGCCATGGCCAGTTTACACTGTACAATTTGATGGCACAACAGTATTGCAAAGTGAATTTGAGTACAATCAAGTATTTTGACACGCAATCTACAACTCAATCATGAAATGAAAAAGGGCCATACTCTGTTACAGTGTTCAAAATACATGTAGATTTTTTTTTTCAAGTCAGGCCAACACTCCCAAAGAAACTGCCACGTCAATCAAAACTTGAAATCAAAATCCTGTACACATACGATTTGTGCCCCAATACCGCCAGTCCAACAAATCGTAGTGTGCAACCCAGCCTTTTAAAAGGTAATTTCCAAACCTTCACACAGGAAACAATTATTATTATGCATTCAAAGAAACCAAGAGTACCTGTTACAAGTAACTTTAGAAGACATACCTTTTCTCCTTTAGGTCCTGGATCTCCAGGCAAACCAATCTATTCAGAGAAACATGAACAAGTGACATACAAATACAGGAATTTATGGAGGAAGTTGCCATAATGAATGTGTTTACTATCACAGCAGCAAAGATTTTAAAGACAAGAACAAAAAGGCCAACGGTTGGGACGAAATCGGGCATAAATTTTATTTATTGGCCAGGGAAACAGAGGCCAAATTTTGCAACATAAGAACTGCGTACGGTCATTATCAAATCCAACAAATCCTGACGACGACGTCGCTTCATGACAAACAGAAGAAGTAAATTTGCTTGCAGCAAAAATTTCTGCTCTTCCACGTTCGTGATGTTGTTTGCTCTTCAGCCTACACGCGTGTGTATATTTAACATTTCGCTGACCAAAACGCATGACTACGGTCAGCTTTGCGATCGTCTAGATTATAGGGAAACAGCATTTTTTTGCGATCGTTTGCGATTGTTTGCGATCTGTGATCTGCGATCTGTGATCTGCGATCTATGATCGTGTGCGATCATATGAAAACCAGCCTTTACTTAGTGGATCAGAATAGAAACAGCACACATCCTACAAAGGAAAGTGAAAATTGTCACTGACAGTAATTTGCCCTTTCTTTGTGGAAATTGGCAAGATTCCACTTTGACACTCTACTCAGCTAATGGTATGTAAAATGTCAAATTTGACACTAATTTAATTACCTTTTGAGGTGGTGGAGTAGGTGCTGCCTCAGGTTCTAGAAAAAGCAAGAACAAATAATTTTAAATGTGGCTAAATATAATTAAGGCAAAGTTAGGCTCAAGCCAATGTAGCCATGAGCGGTCTTGTTTGTGACAGTGCATGATCTGTAGGGCGGTCCATGGGTCCTGGCAGGGCGGGTTTCTGTTGTATGCAATATATTTAGCTTGTAAATTAGCTGATCATCGTAGATAATTTGCTGTGAGTGAATCTTTGTTGAGTCTTGCCCCACCGCACCCACCCATATTGTGGCTAGGGGATTCCAGGTAAGATTGGGATAGGAAAGTTTTCTTTGTTCCTCTGAATTTTTCAGTGACGGTGCCTAGCTAGTGGGGCTGCTTGCCAAGGTGGTTTCCAATAGCAGGGTTGCCATGGATACCTCTTAACATGCCTTTATCGCAACCAACTCTCTAGGCACTAGTTTCCCAAGCTGGTCTCTGGGTGATAGGTTTAATGGTAGTTGTTTAAAAACTGCACTAAAATGTGAAATATTAATAAATTTGTTCTTTAACTCTCAATTGTCCAAAACGGTATTTATGTTAAACTGTGCTCAGTGGTCTCATATCAGGGACTGGTTGGTTGAAAGGTGATAAATGCAAATCCTTATTAATTAAAAGTTAACAAAGTTTTCCATCTTACTTGTTAAAAGTGCTTTTAAAGGGTTATGTTTAAAACCAAAGATAAAGTCAAAACTGGGGGACAGAAATCTTTTGGAGGAATCTTTATTGATTAGTAATTAACCTTGTCAAATCAGAGTTTACTCTAACCCAAGAGTAGTTTAATAAGGCTTCAAACAACTGAACCCAGATTTTCTTCCCGCACAAATTAACTTTGTCTCTACAAACTCAGCTGACACTTGCACTTGAGGCAGTACAACTAAATTTACAAAACCTGTTTTGGAACCAAATCCCTCAAAGGAATCACAGCATGGTTTTCAGATCACTGATTTCACTCCAGATAAGCTTAAGTTGAAAAGCTTACTTGATCGCCACAATCACAACTGACATAATGTTCAATAATTATGATGACAGTCTGTATATATACCAAGCTAAAGCCGATTAAGAGTTCAACTTTTGATTTCATGGCCAGATCATCGCTTATGGCTATTATCTAGCAAGCCCTTTATATATAGTGAGTGAACCAGCTGTATTAATGCCTAGAAAGAAAACTGGGGATAACCATGCATTTTTCAGAGATAATAAAGCTTCAATTTGAAAAAAAAACACCATACAATCCATTGCTTTGTATTTTACTACTTTTTAGAATAATCGTTGCTTAATTAATTCTAAAAACTGCCCAGTTACCCCCAATTTTTCTTTCTGGATTTCGGTAACCAATACTAAAAACTTCTTTTCCTAGTCATAAACTGTGCAAAAATATTTCACTCTGTATTAGGAGGCAACGTCCTTGAGTACAGTGTATCCCCTTATTATACATTTCATTTGACAAGATGCAAGTATGCCTTATTTTGGTGTTCAAGTCCCCTTAATAAAGCGATCCACTGCATACATGTACCTACACTGTACGTTCAGCTTCATTTTACAGTAAATAAGGAAAAAATGGACCCAAGCTAGTGTACGTTGTATTTAAATCGTTCTAACTTACCCACACAATCAAGTTCACATCCTGTGTTACAACACTTCAGTCCTGATGGACAAGAGCCGTCATCTGAACAAAAGTTTTCCACTTCATCTGGGCATTCTGCTGGTGTCTCAAAAACTGGACATTTGCCTGGAGCTAAAACAGATCAGATTTGAAAGATTGCTAACTTTGTCTGTCAAGCACATCCTCATTCAAGGGAATTTCAACTGCTTCTAACAAAAATATTCGTCAGCTACGTGGCACTCATATAAAACCCATAAAAGCTGAGTAAATGTATGAAAGTGTGATTTTCGTTGGAAAAACCAAATTTCTTACTACAGACTGACAGCATGAAGAATTGAAAACCGACTTTTTCACGCTTTCTCGCACAAACGTCATCCCTCAAATTTCAAGAAAACATTCTTTTATCTGGTATCTTAATTTTGCAATTCGTTGTTTTTATCAAATTTCATTTTTTCGCGAAAATAATTGACAGTTTTTCTCATACAAACACTACATTTAGCGGTGTGTTTGCAAAAATGGCGGATTTTGTACCGCGCAAAATCGCTAGCAAAGATTCAGAAAAGGTCTGCGCATTTTGAAAGGGATTTCAGCTAAAAGAAGAAATTCCCCGATACAAATGCACATTTAAGTAAGCCCATTATTTTCTTCAAAAAGCATATAAACGGTGTAATTGGTGTAATTATCTCAAATTAGCCCGGAACTGTCATGAAAAGGCTTTTCTTTACAAACTTGACTCGTGCCAAGCAAGCACGATCAATGAATTCCTCTTTCAATTCTATCAAATCACTGACCAATTTGTAAACCGGTTGTAGGTCACAACAATCTCAGCAAAGGCTTACTAGAAATGTATAAGCAACACTTAAAACTAAACAACACTGTTCTCCTTATCCTTACCTTTACAATCAGCATTCTTTCAATGCGTGGTAAAGCCGAAAGGTCAATTGCACGCACGGTTGGCCAGCGAAATAATAAAGCACATTTCTTTGACCTTTTCAACCCACAACATACACTCCTCGTAACGTTATTCTCTCATTTGACGTTCACTAAGAGAAAAACGCTCATGGATCTTGAAATGAAGCTGTATCCGACCGCTCACTGACGTACAGTAGCTGAGGAAGCTGACCGAAAATTTCACGAGCAACTACAAAATAATGAGTCACGCAGTAGATGTCGTGACAGATTCAGTGACACTCTGGGAAAAATCACGGATAAAGAAATTTCTGGCAAGTCTCACCTGGCACGAAACCGCAAACAGGATCCTTAAAATTAAGAATTTGTTAAATTTTCTTACAGTTGCACGATATTATTGTCGATTCACTCAATACATGGAGTCATTTCTTGTGCAAATTTTGCCGATTTTTTCTGGCAAGTAATTTATTTCAAAATGTGAAACCAGCTTCGGGATGTGCAACCCAACTTACAAAGAAGTATTGTTGTAGTCACGACACATCACGAAAATTCATCATTACACGTGGGAACTCCTAAAATTATTGCTTTTCGCTTCATAAAACGATTCTTCTCAAAGTGATTCCTGTTATTTCTTCAACAGACAATCTGTCTGTCATGAAATAACGACACATTTTGAAATAAAAATTAAACTAAAGAGCAGAACTTACGTGCACTACAGAAATATATACCGCTACTCTTCAGAAAAGCATTTCAGGCCGCAATCAATTAACCGATAAACTACAAGAATAACGAGGTTTCTTTCATTTAACACGTATTGTTCAGAGGGGAACGATATTCTACCTCTCTCATGGAGAAATAAAATCCCTTAACCTTCGCTGAATGCGTAAACATGTTGATGTTGAAGAATTCCACGATATGTGCACACGAGATATCGTCTGCGAAACGAAATCGAACAGGCCTGTAGAACACATTTCCTAAAATCTATCTGTATTACCTTCTACAAGAAAGGGGTAATATTTGGAAGAATGCAACCAAGCTTCCATTACGCCTAAGACAAAGACTCGATTATGTCAGGAACAGTACACTTACTGACACCGCCATCGCCACCCATTCCACCCATTCCTCCATGTTGTGCTTGAACTTGGAGCAGGAACGAGATGAAAACAAATAACGCAGGTAGTACGGTGGACACCATGCTTTCGGCCGCCTGAAAAGGTATTTAAAGGCGCAAAATGCTAGCAGCACTCTACACCAACAAATGGACCTATTTCTGTTCAGCCTTTTGAGCGCTCCAGTGGTATGCCTCGCGGTTATGCGTAAAAGACATATTTGGTATCAGATGTCTGTTGTTTAACCAATGAATACAGTGGAGTTCTCACACCGCTGGAAATTTGATAATAAACAGGCAGTATTCCATGCATGGCTCTCTGTGTCAACTGTCTAGACAAGGTAACTTTTGTCGCTCCATATCTCCGTGGAAAGTAACGACACAAACCAGGGTACCCTGCTAGCAGAGCGTTTTGTTTTCTGGCAAGTCTTTTGACTCTTAGCATGTACGAAGTCGTTCGCGTCCCTTGTAGTTCACGTAGTTTGCTTTTAACGTACTCCGAGATACTAAGGACGCGAACGACTTCGTAAATGCTAAATAACTTGGCAGAAAGAAACACCCGGCCCTGCCAGTAGGGTGACAAAAGGGTAGCCAGCACCTACTGTATAAAATGTGGCATGAGATCACAGTCCGCTCCAAAGAGTAGATACCTGAGAGATACAGAGGAAATTACGCGGCGGCGCGAAGATATGAATTTTATTTTCGAGCGGTAGTGCGGGTTCTTTAAGTATCGTTTTTACCTCGAGAAAAGAAAATTCATATTTTGAAGCCACCGTGTATTTTTCTTTTTATTATATAGACAAATCTACCTTCCATTTTTTTTTTTACCGACTATTTCTGCTTTTTGCACAAACTGAACCGTGAAAAAGCGGGAAATGACGTCATCAATATCCTCTCAGGCCTATTCCAGTAAAACACTCCTATTTATATATACAGTCAATAAATGGAGGATATTACATGGCAGCGCAGAGATACGAAATTTGTCTTCGAGTGTTGAAAAATATTTCACGAGTGAGCGCAGGGAACGAGTGAAATATTTTTCAACATGAGAAGAGAAATTTCGTATCTCCAAGCGACCATGTAATTTTCTTTTTATTATATAAAATCCTCACAATTTTCTTTATTCTTTATTTCAAAAACTAAGGTTTCAGATTGATGTAAGTTATATAAGCTTACAGTCAGTTGTTTATTTGTATCAATCGTAAACCAGTCCGAGTTATGTCAATACAAAGTAAGACTTAAGCGAAAAGGCCACAAATAAAATCTATATAGATAGAAAACGTATAAACAGGTAGGTCCCTGGGTCTAGTTGTTCAAAGGCCGAATAACTTTATCCACTGGATAAGTCACTATCCGTCAGTTTTAATCTGTGCAAAGATTTCAGTATTACCTCTTGTACAAGCGAATATGCACACTCTAACCACAGTTAAGTTTGGGAGTGTACGAAAACCTTGGACAACGTTTATTGTGAAGTATATTTGAGACCCTGAATAGTGCCCTATCCAGCGGATAAAGTTATCCGGCCTTTGAACAACTGGGGCCTGGTATAAACTAATGGCATATTAAATATGGTTAGAAATTTGACTAACAGTAACAAGTAAATCTGAACATACTGGCTTATCCTGGCTTTCATCGCTGCTTTCCTACCCTCACACAACTCGACGTCGTACGCAGTTTTCCTCTTTGCATTCGGATTTTCTTGTTCTTCTACGAATTCGATCAGTTTCTTATCTGTGATCTCGACAAATCTGCTTGTGCTTGTCTCCATTTTAGCATAAACTTAACTTCGACTCGCGAAAAGACCAACTCAAAAACTCCCGAAAGACCAAACGACAGCCAAACGGCGGAAACCCTTCGGAAAGCCACAAGTGCTTGACAGCGCGCGAAAATACTGCGAGCTGATTGGTCAAACATGATATCACAGTGGATAAAAATGATATCGCCACTGGCGGGATAGCGTTTTTATCGACTTGCTACCACTCGGTATACCACTCAATTTTATATAATAAACAGTACTTTGTCTTCGTGAGAATGTGAACTTTTGACTCGGTGTGCATATATATTGAAAATCTCCTTTTAAAATCAGATGTAAACCAATACACCAGTGATATTATCCCAGCAGGATAAATATGAAGATACCGTTAAATTCCGAAAATAAGCCCCGGGGCTTGTACTTTTCAAAGACCCTTTTTCAGGGCCTCTTCAGATGAGCCCCGTCGACCGGGTTGGCTCGGTTTCCGAGATCGCGCCTCGCCACCCTTTTCTTTACAAAAATTTCGATGTGTTCATATTAGAAGGCTGGTTGGCCCGGTTACCATGATCTCGGTTTACCGAGCTGGAAATTTCTCCCATATGAACACTCCAGCCCGGATACCGGGACGTTCCGTGACGAAACATTTTCAACTGCACATGGCCTGTAAGGTCGCTGACAGGTCGGAACGCGGTTCAACGGGTATTTGGGGGACCTTTGGGACATTTTTTATCTTGGTGACCGGGATTCAATTTCCCATATAAACAGAAGACAAAATTCGTCCCGCCTACTGGGCTCATATGAATAGACCCTAAGGGGCTTATACACGGAGGGAAATTTGTGTTACAAAATCGGCTGGGATTATACTTGGAGGGAAATTTGCGTCTTAAAATCGATTGGGCTTGCTTATTGTTATACGCTTTTACCAAGGTATAACCAAGTAACAGCAAGTAAAGGAACTTTTCAGCTACTTTTCAAATGTTTATTTCTTCAAAGTGTTAACTTTACACTCTCAACAACTTTCAAAAAGACAGGTTGGGTCTATTGAGTCCAGTTTGGGTCCAGGGTAGTGAAATAGAGCTTCCTTGCAAGTACTTTGACTTTGGATCGAAGACATCCGAGGCACAACTCAAGGACCCTCAAGGTCAGACCTTGTTACCGGCGTCCCCACTGCACCCTGCCACGCACCCGACGTCCTTTAGAGTCACTAGGCCGTGTAATCTAAGAAAAGGATATTTTATTAATATAATAAGAAATACTAGTCACTGCAGTTAGCATTACAAACTAGGAAAAATCTGGGGTTAACTACAGTGCAATCTCAATTATTCGAACCCTGATTTTGCTTTGGTCAGGTTTTTACCTCCAATTTTTGGAACTCCCAATCTTTTTAAACCAAATTCAGTTTCCCTAGGAGGTTCACAAATCTGTATTCCACTGTACATGTATAACAAACTCAAAACTTCACGTTCTTGCGAAGGAACACCCCTTCATGATCCAACCTACGGCATTCAAAAGAATTGGTTAAGGTTGCATTTTATTGGACGTCAATCAAAGAAAAGCCCCTAAAATTGTGTTGAATTCTGACAACATTCCAAGGTACATGTAGCCCGGCAGGAAACTATTAAGAATTTTACCTCGCTTAGAGAAGGTAAACTTTAATTAAATAATCAAGTATTTTGACACCCAATCTACAACTCAATCATGAAATGAAAACAGCCTGACTCAGAAAAATTAATCTGTTGCAGTGAAACAGACTTTTCTTTCAAGTCAGGTCAACACTCCCAAAGAAACTGCCACGTCAATCAAAACTCGAAATCAAGTACATGTATACAGTTGGAAAATCTTACAAAAAATCTTTGAACTAATCCAAGAATATTGCTGGTGCTAAGTCACAGCGTCCTTCAGTTTTGGGGCACTGTCTTTCTCTAGAGCCGGGTAAAAACCATGGCCCTAAGATGATGTTAAAGCAATCAATGTTTATTCTTAACACAAGTTTAGATTTTACTTAGTGGATCAGAATAGAAACAGTACACATCTTACAAAGGAAAGTGAAAATTGTCACAGTAATTTGCCCTTTCTTTGTGCAAATTGGCAAGATTCCACTTTGACAAGTTCTATTTAGCTATGGCATGCTAAAATTATGTCAAATTTGACACTAATTAAATTACCTTTTGACGTGGTGTAGTTGGTACTCCTACACCTGCTAGAAAAAGCAAGAACAAATAATTTTAAATGTGGCTAAATATAATTAAGGCAAAGTTAGCCTCAAGCCAATGCAGTCCTGAAGCAATCTTGTTTGTGACAGTACATGATCTGTAGGGCAGTCCATAGGTCCTGGCAGGGCATGTTTCTGTTATGCAATATACACGTATTAAGCTTGTAAATTAGCTGATCGTCGAAGACAATTTGCTGTGAGTAAATCTTTACGAATTCTTACCCCACTGCACCCACCCATATTGTGGCTAGGGGATTCCAGGTAAGTGTTGGGTTATGTAAGTATTTTTTGTTCCACTGAATTTTTTTTTATGTGATGGTGCCCGGTGGGGCTGCTTGCCGGGGCAGTTCCCAATCTCAGGGTTGCCATGGATACCTCTTGGCATGCCTTAATCGCCACCGACTCTCTAGGCATTAGTTTCCCAAGCTCATCTATTGGTGATGAGTTTAATGGTAGTTGTTCAAAAAATGCAATAAAAGGTGCAATAATAATTTTTTTCTTTAACTCTTATTTGTCCAAAACAGTATTTATGGTAAACTGTTGCTTCATAGTCTCATATCAGGGTCTGGTTGTTTGAAAGGTGATAAATGCCAGTCCACAATTAAAAGTTAACAAAGTTTTCCATCTTGCTTGTTAAAAGTGCTTTTAAAGGGTAATGTTTAAAGTCAAAACTGGGGAACAGAAAATGCACTAAAAGGTGCAATCAATAAATTTGTTCTTTAATTCTTATTTGTCCAACAGTATTTATGGTAAACTGCTGCTTAATAGCCTCATATCAGGGTCTGGTTGTTTGAAAGGTGATAAATGCAAATCCACAATTAAAAAATAACAACTTGAAGTTTTCCATCTTGCTTGTTAAAAGTGCTTTTAAAGGGTAATGTTTATTTAAAGCCAAAGATGAAGTCTAAACTGGGGAACAGAAATCTTTTGGAAGAATCTTTATTGATTACTAATTAACCTTGAATCAGAGTTCACTCTAACACACAAGTAGTTTAATAAGGCTTCAAACAACTGAACCCAGATTTTCTACCCGTACAAATTAACTTTGTCTCCACAAACACAGCTGACAGTAGCACAGCATGGTTTTCTGATCCCTGATTTCACTCCTTGATGAGCTTAAGTTGTAAAGCTGACTTGATCGCCACAATCAGAAAATGAAACTGACATAACAATATGATGACAGTCTGTATATATGCTAAGCTAAAGCCAATTTAGAGTTCAAGTTTTGATTTCATGGCCAGATCATCGCTTATGGCCATTTTCTAACAAGCCCTTTATATATAGTGAAACCAGCTGTATTAATGCCGGTGCCTACTTTGTTACCACACATACTTTCTGCGCATCTCCACATACTTGAGTTTCTTATGGGTGGTGCCTACTAATACAGGGATATTTTTGTGTGGTTTAAAACTATGCAGAGAAAGCAGAACTTAGCAAGTCCTCTTGGTATCCAGAAAGAAAACTGGGGGTAACCATGCATTTTTCAGAGATAATAATGCTTCAATTTGAAAAAATGCCTTTTAATCCATTGCTTTGAATTTTACTACTTTTTAGAATAATCGCTATTTAATAATTATTATTTGTAAAAAATGCCCAGTCACCCCTAATTTTCTTTCTGGATTTCAATAAGTAAGGGTTATCGGCCTGAAGCGAGGGGTTATGTGATTTATTCCCCTTGTGCGTTGCCCGAGTTTGGGATGACTGGGTTACGGAGCGAAACTCTTTACCAATAAATGACAGCGACACTTTCGTAGTAGCTCCAAACAGTGGAATTTTAAATACACTGTGCAATTTCGAACTGTCGTTTTGGCTGAGCAAGTTTGTTTATGAAGTAAGGAGGAGAGATAAGAGTGAATACCCTCCAAATTCACTGTATTTACTGTGTAAATAAGCTGGGTGCGGCTTTGATTGTTTGAAGGGAAGAGCGGGGCTAATGAACAGCAAATTTAAATGCGAGGGGATTAAATGTTAATATGCAAGGCCCCGCACCCAGCTTTTCAGACAGTTGATTTGGGGGTTATGTAATATATTCCCCCCGAAAAGAACAAAGGAATCCGAGCTCATGGAAAAATAAGCCCATACTAAGACCTTCTTTTCCTAGTCATAAACTGTGCAAAATTCTTCTGTATCAGGAGGCAATGTCCTTAAGTACAGTGTATCCCCTTATTAAAGGTTTTATTTGACAAGATGCATTCATGCCTTAATTTTGGTGCCCAAGTCCGCTTAATAAAGCTATCCACTGAATACATGTACAAGCATGTATAGCATCATTTTACAGTAAATAAGGAAAAAATGGACCCAAGTTAGTGCATGCTTTGTAGTCAGAATGCATGCTTAGATATGGGGTCCATTTAATGCAGGTTTCACTGTATTCAACTGTTTCTAACTTACCCACACAGTCGAGTTCACATCCTGTGTTACAACACTTCAGTCCTGATGGACAGGAGCTGTCATCTGTACAATAGTTTTCCACTACTTCTGGGCATTCTGCTGGTGGCTGAAAAACTGGACATATCCGCTGGCGGTAAAACAGATCAAATTTGAAAGATTGCTAATTCTGTCCAACAAATCTTCATTCAAGGGAATTTCAACTAGTACTCAGCATTAGATGACAGAGCAAGAAAACATATTAACCAATTCTCATCTTGTGATTTTTTTTTTAATTTTCTATTTTTTTTATAAATTTAATTATTATTATTATTATTATTATTATTATTATTATTATTTGTTATTATTATTATTATTATTATTATTATTATTATTATTATCTTATCTGCTTATCTCATTGATTACAGCTGTATTTCTAACTTTGTTCATTTTTAAATACAAAACGTAGGCACTCAAGCTACGCACTTACAGTATAATTTGAACACTACCTCATGCGAAAAGCAAATAATGCATACAAGGACTGCACTTGTAGAAAAATTATTCATATTTACCTATGTTTCAGAACTCTCGAAGCCTGCCACGCAGAAATCACTGAGACAGCACATTTAATTCCAATCGTGCAATCTTCTGATTACATTTTTTTCAGCAGGGCAAAACTGCATTTTAGCTCAGCTTAAGTCATGAATATGTGAATAACATACGCATTTTGAATGTTTTACTAGATGTTAGCCATTTTCAAATGACATGCTTGACATGTAAACAACATTTTGTTTTCTATCAGTTTTTTATTTACACAAATCATTGTATTCACTGCAAGGTGAGTAAACTTTAGTTTTCCATTGTTTCCTTTGGTGTGAATTTTCACGCTTCATTCTAAACTTGATCACTTGGTGATCGAGGTGTATGTTTACACGGCCCTTAAAACAAAACTTAGATTCATTATCTTACCAAATAAACAAGTGCAACAGGAAACAACACTTCAAATGTCCAATATTTTTAGCCTGTAGCTGTTTCACAGATTTTATGTAATTACATTAATAGAGGACGTTTTAGGAACGCTCACTACTTAATAACAGTCAATTATTAGTCAGAAACATGTTCCACCGTTAAGTAAAATCACACTACAATTTATTGTATATTTAAAAGTTTCAAACAAATATAATTGTAAGTTTTGTCTCCTTTGTACTTTTAACATGTCATTAAGTACACATTTCCGTTGTTATACATGCATGTTTCTTGTCATCACTGCGTATTCCCGTTTCACATAGGCACCATGGGTCATTTTTAACTCCAACAACATCCCCTTCTTATTCACATCATAACAGCACTCACCTTCTCCCCAAGGCGTCTGTTTGTGATTGACATCATGGTTTTATTTTGCGGGTTGTAACAAGCCCAAAATAGATCAAGGCAGTGGTGATAAACAACTTGTGTATCATACTGGCCAGTTGGTTTCGCTTTTGTTCAGTGAAGTGTGTAAACACACAACATCTATGGGTCTTTTGAACAGTTATGAAAGTGAGGAATGCAGTGCAGAGGAACCGGTTGAAACATTGTCCGAAGAATGCCTCCTTGGAAGTGATGTCTGTGCATTTGTGAATTTTTCATTTCAATTATCAAATCCCTCAGGAGCATCAAACATAAATCCCGCCATGTGCACTGAGGTGTAAACAATGTGACCTTATCATTCCCAATTTCTCTAAATTCGCAATTATAAAAGGCATACAGACTTTTTATTGTGTCAGAAACAAAGTTCCATATTTGAATACAAAACTTTCTAACAAGATAACAGAATTGTAGGCCAAAGTAGACTGTTTTTTGGATAAATTTGAATTCTAAAGGTAAAATTGTCACAAGTTTTAATGCCCTTTTTCCACGGAGCCCTTCAATTGCACAATCAAGTATTTTGACACCCAATCTACAATTCAATCATGAAATGAAAAATGCCTGACTCAGGAAAATTAATCTGTTGCAGTGAAACAGACTTTTCTTTCAAGTCAGGCCAACACTCCCAAATACTGCCACGTCAATCAAAACTTGAAATCAAGTACATGTATATTAAAACTGAAAAACATACAATTAAAAAAATATTTCAAAAAAATCTTTGAACTAATCCAAGAATATTGCTAGTGCTACGTCACAGCGTCCTTCAGTTGTGGGGCACTGTCTTTCTCTTAAGAGCCGAGTAAAAAACATGGTCCTAAGATGATGTTAGAGCAATCAATGTTTATTCTTAACACAAGTTTAGATTTTACTTAGTGGATCAGAAAAGAAACAGCACACATCTTACAAAGAAAAGTGAAAATTGTCACAGTAATTTGCCATTTCCTTGTGGAAATTGGCAAGATTCTTCTTTGACACTCTATTCAGCTATGGTATGTAAAATGTCAAATTTGACACTAATTTAATTACCTTTTGAGGTGGTGGAGTTGTTACTGAAACAGGTGCTAGAAAAAGCAAGAACAAATAATTTTAAATGTGGCTAAATATAATTAAGGCAAAGTTAGGCTCAAGCCAATGCAGTCCTGAAGCGATTTTGCTTGTGACAGTAAATGATCCGTAGGGCAGTCCATAGGTC